>NC_051043.1:3992895-4192895 GCF_904848185.1 Acanthopagrus latus | reverse complement strand
ACAGTGTAACCATGGGAAGCAGAGCTAGGTTTACTTCCACTGGCTCGGAACTACTCGGTCACACAACTCCTGCTGTCTGTCAGTGCAACGCCATGGAGCATGGAGCAAAACCGTCACAGTACCGTTCTGCAACATCCGCGCTGGTAAGTCTCTCTTGGTTTTATGGCTCACAGCTTTACTGTTTTGGTCCTCTCTCAGCGTGGTTTTCAGATGCAGCAGGTAGCTTTTTGAGCTATCAAGCCTTGATTAAACAAACATCACCAAACAGAAAGAGTTAGCAATGAGTAGGGCTGACCCATAGTCAGCATTTTCCAGCAAGCTAATCACCTTGTGACAACACTGATGTTACACTTTTTATAAGAAAAGACTCACTGAACCAACTTACTCACATTAAAGCATTTAACTGGTGCAACACATGTTGACTTTTATCATAAAGTATGCTAGTCACAGTAAATGCAATGTGTTCACTGAAACCACTGCTCATTTTGGGCATTTGTTGACAGCAGATCAATTTCAAATATGTCAAGGGGAAGTTTTATTCAGTCCGTGGGAGGAACGGAACCAGAATGAGTTGTTGTATTAAGAGCTGTAGGAGACGAGCGGAACACCTTCAACTTCTCAGTGAAGTAACCAGTTTCTGTTCTGCCATGTCATCTAGTTCCCCATGAGCTTTGGGTTTAAATCTGAAAATCTGCCTTTTGCTTTAACAAATCCACCATGATGTTGGGCTTGCATCAAGTAACGATGATGTTGCTCTGTTGTAATAAGCCACTTTTTGTTACTTTGTTTGCCACATCAACTTTGGAAGGTGATTATATCTTAGTGTGGAGATTATAGATTGATGCACTACCCCCAAGTGGGCAACAATTTAGAAAAACAACTGATTAGCTTCATCAGGCTCTGCCCTCAATTACAGGTTCAGTAAAACAGTTTATAAGACTGTACACCATGGTTACCTATCCAGGAGGGGGGCTGAGCAAGATATCACGGTAAACCAATGGAAAAAAGCACCCATGAAAGAGCCTTATCATTTTGTTGCTAAATTGAAAGAAACATTAACTGAGTCCCATTTTTGGTGTCTCAGCCACGTGCTAAATTCATCGCCTAAAGGAAAAGCACTCACTCAAAATTCTTCAGGAATGTTTTCATTTCATTTCACTTGAATGCCACACTGAAGGGAGTTTCCATATTGCTTTACAAAACAATAGAACAGTGCAATGAGTACCTGGAAGCTAAGACAGCTACATTTCATTACATGTTTCTTTTAATTAGAACTTACTGAACTATATGATTTGCTCTTAATCAGTGAAACCAATGAACTATTTTTATCAGAATTTAGTAATAGGTGGATATCAATATGAGCTGATGGAGGCCTGGAGAGAAACAGAGGGAGTGCCCTTTCACTTGCTCTCGACTCTTTTTATAACTCTCGTGGGTTCACAGAGGCTGGCTCCTGCATGGCTGCCCACAGCATTCGGTTACCTACAAGAATTTAATGTGTGTAAGCTTACATCAGGGGCCACTGGCTGCTGCAAGGATATGTGTTTGAGTGCAGTCTGATGTTGTGGCAGCAGGTTGTCAGAGGGTGCAGTTTGGGGCAGTCATGTAGGCTACTGAAATGAGGATCGAATTTCTTTCAGGTCTGTAGATTTTTCGTCATTATTAGTTGCTCGTGTACAACGGGAGTGTTAAAAGAGTGTCAGAATGCAAGTTAACAGTCGTTGGATACGAC
This sequence comes from Acanthopagrus latus, assembly GCF_904848185.1. Lineage (NCBI taxonomy): Eukaryota > Metazoa > Chordata > Actinopteri > Spariformes > Sparidae > Acanthopagrus > Acanthopagrus latus. The sequence goes on along the minus strand of NC_051043.1, from coordinate 4,191,163 downwards.
TGGTTGTCAAAAGTATTAAACCAGATTTCTTAAATGCGCAGTATGCTGCTGGTCACTCAGTCAAAATGAAAAGCCAGAGAAAGAGTTGCTCAACATTATGCTATGAAGTAGCGTGGAATTCTGGGAATTCCTCCTAACTCTCTGACGTGTCATCTATTGATTTCCCAGGAGTTACAGCCATACGAACAAACTATAACAAAGCATAATTACCTGAGCTACCGAGTTTAGACATTTTCGTAAACTTTGGGATAAATTAATATTCAAGATGAATTTAATTGTCATTCAATACAAGATCATAACATTTCAGTTGTAGTTGTCGGGCTGGTGTGGATGGACACAAAGGTTGTTAAGTGCTGAATGAACAAAATGATACAATTGACTCCTGTAAAACCAAAACAATGAGGTGAAAGATGCTAAAAGACTCCAAAGTGCTGAGGGAATCTCAGGTCAGGTGAAAATCTGCGGGTTTGTCATTAAAGGTGGCATCTTCCTGCAATATGGAAATATTTATTTGTGCAACCTGTATTTACAATAGATGACAGATGACATTTCAGGTATCCAGATCTCGGTTTCGCCTCTGAAATACTCAAGTCTTCTTGTAACCTGTCTGATCATCAGACTACTTGTGTTTCTCAACATAATGGACTAAGTTGCTGCAGTGTAACAAATGTATAATCAGATAAAATTAGGCCTAAAACACTGACATTACCTAAGTTGAGTTTTAGGGACAAGTGTCGATGGAGGAATCACTTGTGACTATCTGTGTCAGTACAACTCTGTTAATGGCTTCACAATTTTAACAGGCCATCGGCTATGCAGGTGGTCTGATGAGGGCTCAGGTTGCTTACTGGTAATGTCCTCTTGCAAAGTCAGCGATCACTCTCTGCCCACACAAGAACGCCAGTTTACCTCCCCTAATGACCATCAATCTTCTCAACTGAGGCACCGACAACCAGGAAAAGCACCAACAGATCTGCTCGTGTGCTGTCTCACTGCCACCTAATCCCTCTATTTTGGCCTTTTCGCCTCTTCTTCTCCAGACTCACTCGTTCCTTCATGACAACCATTCCTTTTCTCTCACTCACTGTTCCTCTAATTTGTCCCCGCGTGTATAAGGGGAATCCACTGCATGGCTCCTCTGAAACTGAATCCTCAGAATGGGAGTTGGAGAGCCAACAGAGTGCTTGGTCACGCAGGTTTATAGAAGGTCACTGTCAGAGTGCGCCTAACAACAAAGGAGATGTACTTTGATCGTGTGCCTTGAGGTTCACTCCCCATCCAATGTCCTCCGACAAAGTCCTAAGTTATGTAAGAATCATGATCCTGGTCCCCAGTCTTGTGACTGCAGGGCACGGGGACGGTGGAGGGCATCTGAGCCATGCTTGGAAGGTGACTCCTGGTGCCAGTGTTGAATTTCAAACCTGATCTACAAAGGGGGTAGCAGAGGCCATATGCCGCGGCTGTCGGAGGCTGCAAGTGAGATGTAGAGAATAAAAGGTGAGAGAGATGAAATGAGAGTGACAGAGAGAGATTGGAAAGAGAAGAGAGAGCAAAACCATTATGGGCACGAACATGTTTCACCAGAAAGCTTCAGTCATCACCAGTACTGCCCTAAACACGCTTCACTTTTGAGGCCTTGACGGTTTCTGCCACTGAATCCTGAGATTTTAATTATTTCTGTTTGGTGCATAAATTGTTTTAAATATTAGCTCTGAGCAAACATTCATCACCACACAATCTTGGGTTAGACCGCAGCAGGGATCAAGTCTTAACGACACTTCTTTGCACTTGGCTGTATACCGCCACCTTTGTCATGGGTAATAACACTGTGAGAGACTGTTTCCTGCAAAAAGTACTTACCCCAATAGCATTCTGTTTGAGTCTGGGTATAGTAAAAACTGATCAGAAATCAGTGGAAGTCTTGATATGATCACTTTATTTTTTCAAAGGCTAATCGAGTTACTCTAACAGCTGGATCTGCATCTGCTTTGCTGTATGGTTTTGTGGTTTGAGTTCAGCCCCTGTTTCCATCTCACAGCTTTATCTCTCATTGGTCATGTGGGGCTGTGATTCACCTGCTGATGTTCTGATTATTTATTTTCACACGAACATCCTCCAGATTTTTTGTGTGAACCCACAACCTTAAAGTTCAAACTGTGCCTGTGATTCTCTGTCTGTTACCTGTTTAGCAAACAGCTGCACATAAAGAACAAGCTGCAGTCTGTGTTTATACTGTGTACTGTGTATTTATACTGTGTCTGTATACTGGGCATTTATTCTGTGAATGATGTATTTATACTGCATACTGTGTATTTACACTGTATACTGTGTATTTACACTGTGAACTGTGTATTTATACTGTGTACTGTGTATTTATACTGTGTACTATGTAGTTATACTGTGTACTGTGTATTTATACTGTGTACTGTGTATTTAGACTGTGTCTGTATACTGGGTATTTATACTGCGTGCTGTGAATTTATACTGTATACTATTTATTTATACTGTGAACTGTGTATTTATACTGTGTACAGTGTATCCATACTGCGTCTGTTTACTGTGTATTTATACTGTGCACTGTGTATTGGCACTTATACTCGCTGCAGCATCCAATCGATGAATAAGGGAGAGTGTCGACCAGTAAAAGACTTCTGTGTGATAAGAGAATTGGGGCTGCCTGCAAGATAGCAGACAGGAACAACTTCCAGTTCAACTGAGGAGCGAGGAATCGAAAAATAAGATAGTTGAGAAGCACCTTTGGTCACCTCCTCTGCAGGCTTACTCTTCAGAGGGTAGTCCTCTGCCTACTTTGTGCAATAATTAACCATTTTCTTGGCCAGACTCTAACTATCTACCTCCAAACACTAGACAGACCCAGCGCCCCAGGGCGAGCACTTCCCTCTGCTACATTAGCTGGCCAGCTAGTACCGTCATCGCTGAGAACAAACAAAGGTCGCCCAGCGAAGTCGTGACTCTTCTCTGTTCTGGCACCTCAGTGGTGAGACGAACTCCAGACCAATGTCAGGACAGCAGAATCACTCATCATCATCTGCAAAAGACAAAACTAATTTGTTCATAACTCACCTCAGCCCGGCATAGCATGACTTTCATGTACCTCCCAGTAAGTTAAAATGGCTCTGAAACCTGACCTCACACTAACCTCATATCTATTGGGTTGAGTCTTTTCCTTCAGACTGGCCCACTCTGCCTGGCAGTCTGGACACTGAGCAACCTGAAGCCAAATAATTTTCAAATCAGAGTAGATCATAGGCCTTTGGTTTAAAAAAGAAACAGTAAGTGAAGGAGATAAATCGCACATGGCTGTTTAATTCAGTGAAATAGATGTATTTTTGCTTTAATTGTTGCAATAGTCCTTCATGTAAAAATCTCACTTGCAATCCAGGCCAGTAATATTGGCTGATCACTGTAGTTTGAGTTTTTTTGACCACAGTGGCAGCCCAGTGAACCTCTCTTGAAAGATATTGTTTGCTTCTGCAGCTGAGGTCATCACTTTTGCAAGATGTTCCTGTTTGTCCTTGAGTCTAAATATAACAGAGCAAATGTACTCTGATGTAATTGAAGGTACATAAATCCAGTACTTACCCTTGAGCGCAAAATGTGATGCTCTTCTTTGGCTGGTGTACCTCGGATGTTTGCTGAGGCCCTCTGGAAACAAGCATGGATTTTGTAGTCCATAATTTCTTGTATTATTTTGTTTTTCATTATCTTTCCCCCCCTCTCTTTTGTTGATTTGGTTCTATCTCTTTTGTTCTAACTTTCCTCCCTGCTTCCGACACAGGTGCTAACTTTGCACAGCCTTATATACCTTTCCCTCATTAGGTGCTAACAGGTTGGCTGTAGAAGGCTTGGATTGATGGCCTCAGACAATTTGCACCAGATTACCAATTGGGTAAAAATAAAGCCTATTTTTTTGCACCAACAACTGCTGTTAATACACAAGTTTTTTTTTTTTTTTTTTCATAAGATACTCAGCAATCGCGTTTGGGTGTTCATTCTTCAAGCTATAAAGTCGACATGTAAAAACTGATGATCTGTAATCTTGCTTTACAAATTTGATGTCATCCGCTTTTTTTTAAAAGATTCATTTATTTATTTTATTTTATGAGTCTCCTTATTTATGGACTCTCCTGTCTTCATTTCAGACAAGAAAAGTGCTTAAATGATGGTGAATAACTTTGGATATCGTCGATATTTATATCGATATTTTGTGAAGATGAAGAGGAGGTCATCACTCATCAGTTGTGGTATTGTCCAGTTGTTGCATCCTTTTGGCAGCTGGTGGTATGCTGGTTATCTGAGCAAGCAATCCTTTTCAAGTTGATATGGAGTCGATACAACCACAGATGCATTCTGCAGAAGGTTGCCAGTTCACGTATTGGCTCGTTAATCTCAAACACCAGTCTTTTTTTTCTCCTACAGCGTCTCCAGCATTGGAAAGCCAGCAAATGTGCTCTTATCTAGCTTCTCTCTATGTAGCTTCTTTTCTCTGCTGTGGTTTCTTTTAAGAAGCTGTTGTCTGGGATGATGATAAAAGTCATTTTTCTGAAGCCACTGCATCTTTGTGTTTACTGAGTAATTATGTAAGGCTGTATACTTCTATGGTAGTTAACTCGACTTCCTCATCCTCACCTGTGGCACACTAGAGGCTGTAGTGCCTCACTGTCACCTCTCAGGCCAGGAGGACTTATAACAGAATGTATTACAGAAGGGACGGCCCTTCCTGGCTGCTTTCGGCTGCTTAGCGGTGGATATCTCTGCATTATAAAAATTTTTGTCTTGGACATAATGCCAGAACCATTACCATTACTAACCCTTGATATGACACTTTTAAAGAGGAGCACTAGAAATCATCCCATCGACATACATCACAAACTGACATAGTGCATAACTAGAGACAACACCCAACCCAGCCACAGTCTGTTCACCCTGCTGCTGTCAGCCAAGAGATACAAAAGTACCTGCTGCTGTACCACCAGACTACAGAGCAGCTTCATTTTCTAGTCTAGCATAAAAGACTACAAACTGCATTTTGTTGTACAAACCTTTGTACAAAATGTAGAATGTCACAAAAGTCATCACTATCCACCCTCTTTGACCCATGAATGCCTCCACTACAGTCCATCAGTCAATATTTGAGATATTTCTGCTTGAACCAAAGTAGCCTAACCTACAGTTACAGGCTGACATTGCTATCTCTGAAACCTAGCTGCCAGTGTTGCAGCTGGCTAGTAAGTTGGTGCCGCTGGACACTCAAGCACCTCCTGTAGAATGATGTGCATGCACGCTAGTATTAAAATATTTACTGTGCATGCTGATGTATGTGTGCAGCATCTATACCATCTTTCATATGCTGCACACACCACTGCAACATGATGTGTATATCACCTAAACTGTGTGAACTGAGAAGAAATTGATCCATGTTTCAGTGTGCGGACACAGAACATTCTGCTCTAATGTGTCTAGACTGTGGACAGCCAGAGATGTATTAGTCACATGTACCATTTATAAACCGCAAAGAGAATACAAAGTGCACACGATAGCGTGATAAAGCACTGTCGTGGTGTTGATGACAGATTATATGACCCTGCTATGTCTCTGTCTCTCTCTCTCTGGCATTTCTGTCTCACCCTATCACCGACCTGCCTTCATTCCCCTCTACATGTTTGTTGCTGGGCCTCCCCAGTGGTTGCCAGCTTGAGTGGGCTAAATTTAGCTCCCAGCTGACCGTGAATTTTGGACATTTATTACCACACCCTTCCTTGTCAGTGCCATTTCTCAAACACATGTTTCTGTGCCTGCAGTCAAGTCAAAGACACAGCAGGCTGTAACTTACTGGGAGGCATGTATAGAAAATAAGAAGAGAACACAAATATACAGCACAAACAAAATGCAAAGAGAGAGTCCAGCTAAAAATATCCTGGAGCTGCACCCACTATAGCACCAATGGCAAGTCCAAAAATACACTATATTGTTAAGGGAGGGTATGTGTGGATACAGTGTGTGGTTTCTTCTGATCTATGAAAAGTTCAGTAGAGCTGCTGGACTACCCAACTGTTGTTTTTTTCTGAGAGAACAGGGCAATCCACTGCTTACACAAGACAAATCACTTGATTTTATGTCTTCTTAAAATATGAAACAGTGTCATCAAACTTGTCAGTCTTTCCCAGTGTGGTAGTGAGCATGTGCATTTGACAGACAAGGAGTGAACATGTGTTTACATATCTCCAAGTTCTTATCAGCAGTGTTGTCTGAGAGTGAAACCTAAATCTCACCTGGACCTTAAACCCTATTAAAACCATGGCAGTGAAAAGCCTGAGAACCATTTCAAAACCACATGAAAATATTTAACCAAAAAATTAAATATGCAATGATCATTAAACAGACTATCTCAACCCCACTGCTGTCGAGAAGTGCGCCAGCCTGTCGTACTACCTCAGTGTCCGGTTACATGGCAGCTACTGGCACACATCCCGTTTGAGTGGCTCAGAAATTTTCAGTGATTTTGGACAACACAAGGTGTTTACAGTGCACTGACCTAATGTGAAGTCTATGCAATTATTTCCATAGGAGTTTGTTAAGTACAACAACTGTAAATGGCAACAAAATGAAAAAAAAAGGTGAAATGTCCCACTTCCTGTTGGGTTTAGGGTATGGCCTCAAGAGACTTTTTTGTAGCTCTAAATGTGATACACACGCCTTCATATTTCATACATCTACTTTGTTTAAATTTGGTGGGTGGCACTGACAGGGAAAAAGACCGCAAAGAAGCTTAAATAAAAAGATAGCAAGTATTAGATAATTAGACTTCTACAAAATGAGCCCCCAACCAAAACATATACACACCCAGCATACAGAACCACAAAGCAGATGTGTTACATCATAAACATTTCTAACATAAAAAGTCGATCTAACACAAGTCTGTTCAAATGTACAAACGGCTCCTCTACCTTTGATTGAGTCATAACCAATTCAACATTTAGATTTCTGATTACACTGCACTTTGCATCAAAAAGAGTGTTTTTGTCTAAATCAAGATGCTCTGCTGAATCTTTCAGTTATATGACTTGATTAAAGTCAGTTTGTATTCATTTGCTTAAGGCAGGATACATAAACGTGAACCTTGAGTATTCATAACAAATTTAACAGCAATCCACAGACACAAAAGACCAAAACTCTCAACTTCATGGTGCCACGAGGAAATGTCAGAAGATGTCATCCTCTGGTGAGCCATGAATTGCTGTACAACATTTCACTCCAAGGCATAGACTACCGCTAATTCACAAATCATCATAGTTATCATATACAAATGCCCACAATGACTGACAAAAAATAATGAGTGCTTTGCACCACATTAAATGAAACTCCTAACAACATATGAATTCATTCCCTTCTGTTGTTTCCAGGCGTTGCTCAATAGCTCCTACTAAGAGCTCAAGTGCTGATGACAGTCATGTAGTCAACCATGACTTAGTGCTTTTCTGTCTGTGCTTCCATGAAGACATCCTGATGTTTCTATGTTAACACCAGATTGTCTGGTCCAACTGTGAAAGTGGACGTTTGCTGGGCCGGTCAGGCTGTAGTCATCAAGGGACTCTATTACTTGTCTTCCACTGGCAAGCAGGAGCCGTGGTACCTTGGGGCTTCTGTAATGTTAACCTCTTGGAGAGGGAGAGTAAGAAATGGTTTGAAATATGGAGTAAGATTGAGACTCCATCAGGTCAGATGGGGTGTGAGTGTTCAAAGGTCTGTGGAGCAGCAAAAGAGGGTTTCTTTGTACCCACTGTTGCCAACTCCTCAGTAGGGAAAGTCGCAATTGGTTGTTCTAAAAGTCGCAAGAACTTGCTAAATGATGCCATCACCTAATTTGCATAACTGACCATGTGCATTTAGTTGTAATGGATGCTGTAGGAGAGATGAATAATTGGAGAGACAAAAAGTAAGTAGTAGGTATAAAGTATAAAACATCCTTGATATGTTTACCACAAATGAACTTATTTTAGTGCAGTGATTTATTTTAGACAAAGATAATTTTACATATTAATAGGCCAGCTGCAACTTTGTGCATGTGCTATTCACTTTCACTTTCTCCTGCTGTGACTGCAGCTGGGAGGGACTACTGCTCGAAGACTGGGCCACCTGTGAGGGTTTTGGGACGGTGGAAGGGGCCCATGGCAGCACCCGCTGTTCACTGAGAAGTGTAAGAATGATACGTGCTATTCATGTCAGAGTCTTGCAAAGTCTCCCATAACACCAGAAGAAGTCACTAGATTCATCACTAGTTGCTTTTTGGAAATAGAGTCGTTAGATGAGTCTGAAAAATCGCTAGATATAGCGAAAAAGTCGCTTGTGTGGCAACACTGTTTACCTCCTGACTTTCTGGTCTGCAGATAATAGCCATTTTCACATAGAAATTCCACACTGTCGCCTCAATGAAGGCTCACCTTTATGCCGCCTTTGTTTGTTCACACTGAACAAAGCAGGAACCAAAAGAAGCATGACAGTACAGAACATTGATATTTGTGTGTGTGTTTTTTTAACATGTTTCCCTTGGTTTCCACCTGATAATCTAAACATGCATCAGTCAACTGTCTACAATCAGTAGCAGATGCTGTTATCATGTGTTGTGATTCAGATCATGACCCAACTTGCATCTTGGAAAGTGACAACGATAACTTTTTTGCTCTTTTACTCTTATTACATCACATAATCGGCATGCTTAAATAGCAGACCCTGCCCGACTCCCACCTGCGAGGAGGGATGCTGTTTTCCGGGAGAAGTTCACTGAAATCTCGGTCAGGAGGGCTGACAGTCAGTGACTCAACAACAGAAAAGTGTAAGGCGACAAAGACATGGTGAGTTAAAGTTTTTTGCACTAAATCCCATCACATAATCACTGCCATTCAACTGCGGCAGGTGCCTGGCTGTTATTGCCGGAAACAGATCCTGTTTTGCGGGCACAAATGTGACAAAGAGTCGCTAGGACAGACAGAATGACAGACACCTTTTCCGCAGATAAGATGCTGAAGACACCACCTGCTAACATATTACTGTTGCTTTGTCAGTTAAAGTGTGGGACATTTCTCTTTTATTTGGTAAGTGAAGGATCTGTTTATTTGTCAGACTGTGAACACCATCAAACCAGCACACTCCTGTCCCACGCTGCCATTTTTTCAATTTGCAAATTTGCAACACTGGCGGAACAAACCTGCCCCCAGATTCTGCCTCTGCAACTTTCATGCAGACAGATAGGTGCATTATAGGCACAAGATTCCTTCCGTGATGAGGCAGCAATAATGGAGCAACTAATTCAAACATGACTGTACAGTTAGAATATAAAGGAAAGGGGGTGCCTAAGTAGCTCAGTTAGTAGAGCATGCATCACATGCACAGACACCTACAGTCACCTGCTGCATGTCATCCCTCCTCTCTCTCATCCCATCTCCTGTCATCTCTCAAGTCGTCCATCAAATGAAGCCATTAAAGCCACAAAAAATGGATATATAGCAAAGGTAAAGAGAAAGGAAAAAATCCTATTTCTGATTTTTGAAAATTATGTTTCTGTATTGATCAGGATGGGTGCAGATGAAGGAAAAAACATCAAGACAAATACTCCAGCATCATATTCCTCCTGCTGATTGCTAGAATAACTGTGACCACTACAGTGCACATTTTTCTTTTAATAATTTCCACGTCTCACAGGATTTGAGAAAATTGCTGTCATAAGTGGTACTCAGACATATGCAGTTCCCTCGATGTTAAAGTAAACACAGAGGAAACTTGCTCTTTCTTGATTACTCTGCTTTTCTAGTCGCCAAACAAATACAGCAAATTGGTCTTGATCAAAACATTATGAAAGTGTAGCAGTATTTTCAAATGTGGCCTGCTTGTCTAACATGTACATCAATCCCATTTGAAACATGTGACAGTAAGCAATGTATGCATCTCTGTGTCTTCTAATTCCCTAATCCACACCAAATTTTCTTTCCCTCTGCATCTCAGCTGTGCAGCCTCTAATTCTCCCCCAGCCACGCCTATTAATTAGCACTCCCTTATAGGAAACAGATGACTTTTAATAAATTACCGTCATGTCTTGAATTGCTTTAATACTTCCACTCCAGTTCCTAAGCAGCGACATGAAAGCATTCCTCTGCCAGTTCAACCCAACGGCAAAAATTCACTGAGATTTCAGAGTGGCAGGACAGCTGGAGTAAGGGGCACGCACACACACGCACGCACACACACACGCACGCACGCACGCACGCACACACACACACACACACACACACACACACACACACACACACACACACACACACACACACACAGGTCCTGAGTTATCCTGGTGGACTGACACTTTGGTTTGCTACGGGCTCTGCCCTGTGTTTGTGGATGATGGAGAATAAGACAAGGACATTTTTTTTTGTTATCATTCTGTGTAAAACACATCAAAATGAGTACAGCAACTTCTTGAACAGCTTTCCTTAAGCACACCAAGGCTTAACTTACCATGCTACGTAAAAGTGGGTTAGGGTTAGGGTTAGTAAAAATAAATGTGTGACCTTTGCCAAATAAGATTTGCACGTCTGTTTAGTTTGGTTTTTTTTTGTTTTACCACATTTTAACATGCTACAGGTGGGAACACTCGTAACACTTACCTCATCTCATGGGGTCCAGAAAAGGAGCGAGGACAACAGCGCCACTGTTGCCAACTCCTCAGTAAGGAAAGTTGCAATTGGCTGTCCTAAAATTTGCTAGAAGTCACTAAATGATGTCATAACCCAATTTGCATTACTGGCCATGTGCATTTAACTGTAATGGGCTCTGTAGGAGGGATTAATAACATTGTGGGAGTGACAAAAAGTGACTAAAAAAGGCCCTTAATATGTTTAGAGCTACAAATTAACTTATTTTAGGGCAGTCATTTATTTTAGACATGCATGATTTGCAGTATGGATGCAGAGGGCTGAACATCTCCATCTCTGACTGCAGCTGGGAGGGACTGTTACGGGAGGACTGGGCCACCTGTGAGGCCTTTGGGATGGGGGAGGGGCCCATGGCACACTGCTGCTCGCTGAGAAGTGTAAGAACGATACATGCTTTCTCATCAGAGTCTCCAAAAGTCTCCAGTTACACCAGAAAAAGTCGCTAAATTTTTGCTAGTCACTTTTTTGAAGAACAGTCGCTAGAGGGGTCTGAAAACTCGCTAAATATAGTAGCTGAGTTTGTAACACTGAACAGTGCAAATCCACAGGAAATGACATCACAGAAATGTCAAAGGTCACACAGCAGAATACTATTTACCAAAATAAAAGCTCCCCAACATAAACACAGAATTAGAAGTGAAAACATAAAAGTAGTAACAACAAAATATGAACAAACATGAAAAATGGATTTGGTGAAATATAAACCTTGGCATGGTCCCTTGTTTTGGTAGCCAGATGGCCTTATTCATTACATACAGTCTACATTTACCATAATCAGAGCCTCTATCTAGGGAAGTTTCTAGACATTTTGTGGTTTCATCCCAAATTGCCCCAGTGGTAAATGTTGAATGGAAGACTCATCCACTTTTCAAGTCCCACACAGAGGCAGACATGGCCAAATTTTACAAGCAGCTGTCACTGACTGGGAGATTAAAGGCCAAACCATAGCATCGCAATTGTGACAATGTGTGCAATAGCCTAGAATACCTTGGCAGGGCAGTGAAGTTGTATGCACTGCACATTGTATGCACTTGTATGTTCGTATCATTAGCACTATTATAGCACTTATGCATTTAAAGAATCTTTGGCAAATGGCAGTTACGATCTTCAGATGAGGGCTTGACAATGGTTTCTATACTTTGTTTTTGCTCCATAGACGGTGATCTATCGTGGTTTCTATCTTGTTTACATTTAGGGCACTTAGCGGACAAAAGCGTCCGCTAAGTGCCCTAAATGTAAATGTAAATGTCTTCTACTGCATATGATAATTCATACTGAGTCAAAGTAGACCTGAAGTGACATTCATTACTTGATGATTACTAGTTAATCCATTTAAAAATGGACCTGCATTGTTATGCATTTTGTAAGTTTTGGTTGAATAAAAGATATTCTCCACAGAGTACAGGAGTCCCCTGGGAGGAGATGTACCGGGCTGCAGGCTGTTGGCACAGTCATAAGGGCGAAGAGGAGGTAAGGCCATAACTCTAGCCTTACTGAAGACCTCCCAGAAATTATGGTACAAGGGGGAAACCCCCTGCCACATCTGGAGTAGACTTGGGCAGGGGAGTGACAGCTTGCCGGAGGCAAATATGGTAGAAGGAAAAGCTCAAACCAAGGATGGCGCCCATGGTCCAGTCCATGTGGGGACTATGACACTGCAACCAAGAGTACCCCAGGATCCCAAAACACGTGGAGACTGCAGGATGTGGAACAGACTGCGAAATCCCACACTGGTGGTGCCTTCCAATCAGATCACTGTGTCCAGTGTCCATCCATTTATTTCCAGAAAAAATGCAGTTCGGGAGGTTGGCATGTGGATTCTGGACAGTGAGTCTAGGCTTGCTTCAGCTTGGTGTCTAAGGACATCGGGGAGGAAATGCTGTATGGAGTGGGGCTGGCAGCTCAGTGCCCAGGACTCTTGTGGGTGTGACTGCTGGTAGAATCTGCTCTGCTGGTGTCGCTGGATCAGTGGTTGGTTTCAGCCATGTTGGTGGATCTGAGTCTATAGAAAATTCAGCAAAGTGGAGGCTAAACCTGTGGTCAGGACAGAGTTTTGCTGTGAAGGAAACCTAGTTGCTGCAGGTCGGACTGGACAGTGAGGCAGAGGAGCAGGTGGTAGAGTCTGCTGGTTGTCATGGTGATAATAAGGCTGTCATGGGTTGTGAATCTGACAGTGTTTCTGTAGCTGACAGTGTCTCTCAGAATGTAGACTTGTATTCTTTAGCAAATAAAACTTTTAAGACAAAGTACCATGATCATACAATACTAGGTGTGTCATTTCTACTATCTTTTTTCTGTCTGGGTTCTTACTGATCTGTCTTTCTTCTCCCTTAATGTAAGGTTTAGGGGCAGCCTCATTCAAATAAATGGGGCAGAGATGCACAAAAAAGAGCCTTAGTAACAGAAGGACTATATGTAGATTTTTGTCCAAGGAGCACACAGTGATAGCATGAATTAAATATACTGGGGCTTATGTTGGGAAGGGCAGCATGTCCTTAGTACAAGGGTTGCTATTTTATTGTTTCCTACTTTAAATGTTACAGTGTACGGATGGGTTATGGTCCTTTCACTGGAAATGGAAGCAGTTTTGATTTTGAGCTTCAGTTGGTTACATTGAATAGCATATCTGTCTCTGAACTGGAGCTCACGCTGAAAAGCGTATGACCATGGATGTCTAGAGAAGATATCAGATTCATGGAAATCGTGGAATCCTTTGCAAAGCTATAGGACAAGCAGTATTGTCTGAAGTTGCCCCTTAAGAAACTTGATATCTGCCTACCAAACAACTTTGCAGTGGCCAAACAAAGGATACCTGGAGGAAGTTTGTGAACAACCCACAGGTTCACAAGGAATATTCAAGTTATTTACTGGGGTCATTGGTACAGGTAACAGAGAACCAGTACCTCAGCAGCCATTGCAGTGTAAAAGTGTAAAGTCTTTCATCCTCATCCTTTTGTCCTCACCAGTTCACTGCTTCGAGTTGTAACTCGATTGCGACTGTTGATGACCTCGGGCTCAGAAAAGGAGGCCATGCAAATGGTTAAGAGCTCAATGCCCTCTGTAAATGGATCAGCAATAGTCAATCAGTGTTGCAGTCTATTGCAGAAGATCAGTGGGCCAAGGATTAAAAGGGGCTGAACCTGGACAGAAATAATCTTCCTACTGATAGAGCTTCAGGTCTACTTTGTTGTGTCGAGGCAATCTCTAACCAGCATGTTGTGAACAACCAGCTCAGTGTATGATCCCTTGGGTATAGTGGCACCAATCACTTTGTCTGCAAAGATGACGAGCAAGAGCTCTGCAGGAGAAGCTTTGACTGGGATGATGCCATACCACGAGATATCTTAAAACAATGGGAAAGGTGGTTGGACAATAGTTGTTGGCACAATTCAAGATGGACAGATGCATAAAGCAAAAGGACTTTGGTGAGCCCATACACAGCCAACTACATCACTTTGCAGATGCCAGTAAAGATTGCTAAGGGACTGTGACTTACATCAGGCTGATGAACTGCATAAACCTCATTCACATTTCATTCTTATCAGGTAAAGACAGAGTCATGCCACTGAAGTCTATAACCATTCCATGACTTGAACTAACTGCTGCTGTCCTGACTTTCAGCGTGAATATGCTGCTAATGGCAGAGCTTCAACTTTGATAAGTCTGTGTTTTGGACACTTGAGGACAACCAGTTCCACTTGTGGTGAAACGGCTCTCTGCCATAAGAGATGTTTCAAGCCCTTTCCAATGGAGACACGTTGGTTCTAAAGACAATGACCAAAGACGCTGCTTCCATGGAAATAAAAGTGCCTGACTTCCTCAAGAACCACAGCTGGCTTGAGGGTCCCAGTTTTCTTTGGAAATTTGAGAAAGATTGGCCAGAAAATTACATCTGTGATGTCAAAAGGAAAACCAGCCCTGCCACCTGGACTTTTTGAACCTTCAGACATGTATGTTTTGAAAGTGAACAGTTCAGGGAGTACCTGCCATTGCTGCAAGAGAGACAGAAGTGGATCCAACGGAAACAGAGTTTAACGGCTGGAGATGTGGTTGTCATCATGGATTCTTCAGCTCCACATGGTTCCTGGACTTGTGCCAAAGTTTTAGAGTTTTAGAGGTCAAGCTTTAACCAAAAAACCTGTAACTAAACTTTGTTTGGTATATGAGGTGTAACATGAAAGGTTAAGTTGTATTTCCATTTTAATTAGGGGTGCACATTTGGCTACTTGAGTATTTTGTATTGAATTGTTTGTATGCCATACAATTAGGGGCCGGTGTGTTGGAGCCATAATATTGTTGCTATAATGTGAATTGTTGTGTAGTAAAGGTGAGGAGGTTTGACCTGCTCTGTCCCAGTTAGGAGAGGTGTCAGGCAGGGATGCTCCATCAGCTTTATAGAAGGCCATCAAGCCTCTTCTCTGCAAATTGAGGAGCTGGCTCAATGCTAATGATGGTAATGTGTTTATCCAGGATGGGTATAGGATGGGTATCTCAGGGGAATGTTCAGGAATTGGAAGAAAGCCTGGCTTTGTATGAAAAAGCTTCTTCACCAAGGGTTAACAGGGGAAAAGATGGGGCTTGTTTGGTGGGTCAGTGGAGGTTGGGGGAACTGGGAGGGAGTACTTGAATAGGTGGAAGCCAAGTTGTCTAAATGGAAATGTTTGCTACTCCAGCTGTCCTACAGGCAAAAAGCTCTGATAGTCTATAACCTGGTAGCCTCATGTCTGTGGCTTTGACTCATTGTTTTAGTGCCATAACCAGGACTTATGAGAGGTGCAGTGGCTCGTAGTGAACTTTTATTGGTCTGGTCAGCAAAGGTTGAAGGCATTGGCACTACATCTCCCTGTGGCAAAGGGAGGACAAGGACTCATAGACATATTGTCCAGAACTGTAGCTCTCTGACTACAGACTGCACAGAGGCTGCTGTATGGCTGCGGTCACTGCTGATTGGCTCCTGCTCGGATGCCTCTCAGGAAAGCTGGACGATTTGGCCTGAACAAAAACACCTTTTTCTACTGACATCTGAAGCTGATCTGACTGGGCATTCACCCGTTTATAGCTTGGAGATTGATGCCTTTGCAGATGCCGAGGGTCACACGGACCCCTGACCCCAGACCAGGAATGTATCTCTTTGAGGAGCCGCTGTTTTACAATGACTTCCTTACGAACACTGTGCTTTCCTTCACTACATTGAGGACTAAGTTGTGTTGAGGCTGGCATCATTAAACTGGCCCATCTCACTAAAGCATCCATGGTATCACTAACATTAGATCCTCTAGAATGCTGAGGATGATTGTGGAAGAAGTCTGGCAATCCCTGTCTGTGACACCAAGAGTGTTTGCTGGGAATTGTGCTCTGGTTGACCAAAGGAATGATGACAAGTAAGTTTTTCCCTCCCTGATTGCCAGTCCTGCTGTTGGGGAGTGGTGAGAGGATATTGGAAGGCTTCTTTCTCTGACAACACCAGTGCTGGGTCATTTCTGCTCTTGTGGGAAATAGCAGCTTTATCACAGTTGTGTGAAAGTGCTGAACCTTCGTTGTCTAGCTGAAGTCAAGGAATCGAGCTGCTTCAGGCCATACTCCTGAAGGCAGGTGAAGGGTCCTGTGTAAGCCTCCTGTTGAGAAAAGGCTGATCCAGTAGAGAATTATACATGGAGCAATAGCCACAAACAGACACAAAGGTCACCTCGACCCAAGCACTGGGGACGGATGCCTGTTCTGTGCAAGGGAAACATTGGAGCATTAGTGGTTACTTGTCCTTGATTGGTGGGCTTATGTAGAGTACTGTAGGAATGGGTGGAAGCTTTGAAAGAGAAATTCCCATGGTAAACTGGTCCTTAACTTTGAACTTATTAGGTGTGTGTGTGTGTGTGTGTAAAGTGATTAGATGGACTTGTTGTAATGATGCCTGATAATTTATTGTCTCCAGTTTACCAGTTGAAGTAGATAAGGATGGAGCTAGACACTTTGACAAATCTATCAAACAACCGAGTCATTTGTAATCTGCTGAATTTTAGTAGGTAAACTTATTGTATCATTGTCCAACTCCCTTTTTGGCTTTTTGGTGTGACTGCTTCTCTGCTCACTATCGCTTTCTTCCCTTCACATTTTTTCATGAAGAAAAATGGCTCTCCATTTCAGAGGAGAGAAACAGAGCACCGATGGGAGCTCGGCCCTCTGAGTTTTTCTCTCTGCACTTTGGTCACTAAAAACACCGACTGAAACCTTTTTCTCTCCTAATGAGACAGATCATTTCTTGGCTTATGCTGAATGTGGACACTTTTTCTTACTGGCCACCTTTGGGTTTTATGCTTTTGGCATTTTATAATACCATAAACCATATGAATTAGCTTTAACTGCATAGGTAATTGACATTTGACTTGATTTACAAAGCATTATAGCTTCATAGAAGCTTCTGTGTTTCTTCACGTTGCTGTTTGTAAAGACAGCCTCTCACCAAAAAGGAACTTCTACAGGTGATTTAAGGGAGATCAGTTTACTCAACACTAATTAAGGTTTTTTGATAAGTTACTGTTGAGGAGGTAAACATTGGCCTTGTGGTTACAGGAAACTCACAAGTTAATTCCAAATAAGAAACTTGTAAAATTCTTCTCCGTGTAGGTACAGTTTTTTATACTGTGTTGCTGATTCTGTCCAATTAGCCACCATAAAACTACAGTTCTCCTATAGTACAAATATTAATCTTACTTGTACTTTTAGCCTACATTAGTACAGGAGAAATACAGGGGAGTAGCAATACAGGAGAGCTGCAGGGAAGCTTGGAGAGGGGAGTCACCCAGGAATATCAGGAGAGTTTGCCGGTATTTTACCTAATTTGCTTTTCCGGTAAAAATAAATATTTTTGTGACTTGAAACAACTGAATGTATCAGAAAACAATGGCTTTTCTTGTCCCTCATTTGAATAAATTCCTGCATGGCAGAAGTCATAGATGTTTAACCTGTGAACAGAATGCAAATTTGCCTCTGTGGTGTTAGTCCAGGCTGTACAAAAAAATACATGGTTTACTTTGAAGAAGAATGTAGTTTTTAGCTTGTAGGAAGGTATGTTAATTGAGTTTTGGCATGTTCACTGTACCCTCCATGTTGATGGGAGCTGCAGCTCCTCATTTCTTTCTCCATAGCTGTATTAAATATTTCTGTCTTCCCTCTGTGTGAACAGAGTGCATTCCTGCAGCCCCCTGTTCCCTGCTGCTGTGGAGCAGAGGGACTTTTACTGCTCTGCGTGGCATTTAACAAAGGAGGAACACACACTTTCAGTTGTTAACTTCCCTTTTTATTGCCGTGAAGTAGCCAGGAGAGAAAGGTGCCGTTTGCAAGCTTTTTCATTGTCTGCTGACTATTTTACACATATGGCAAAGTGGTTGATAGAATTCAGGGCTGGAAGAATTAGAGCAGAGATGATTTTTTTTATTATGAGTTGTCGAGTTGGAGGAATGCTTGCACGGACTCCAACTGTTTCTAATCTGATAATTCTGTCACTGAGGAAATTATTTATGATAAGGTGCACAAGGCACAATTGGAGGAATGGGTGCAGCTCTCCACCAATCACACGACCCCAACCAACCCTCTCCTTATCATCACATCGCCTGTTGGCAGCCCCACACTAAACAAATATACAACCCAGTCTGTTCCTGTTTTGCTTCCTCTCCCTCCCGTAAAACTCTCCACAGTCTCAGATGCCCTTGACTTTGTCTTCAATGGTAATTCTCTGAGGTTAGGACAATAAATACTGCACTGATGGGCCCATACCCTGGAGAGGCCACACTTCCTGTCTACACAAGCTGCTCTCTGGGCGAACCAGCAGAGGATTGGCAGGAAAGAAGGTTAGGGAGACAGAACTAAAAGGTAGATGAGGCAGAAAAAATGTGTGAAGAGAATATGTGTGTGAGTGAAAAAGAAAAACAGGAATGCGGTGTGTGTGGGATCCCCTTTGTAACAGGAACACCACAGGAACTGTGGTGAAGTTGCATTAAACAAGCTTGCTCCTTTCATCTTTTTCAGTAACTGCTAAGTCCTTTCCTGCATTCATCATCGATCAAACAACGGAAACAGATTTGGCTGCAGAGGAATTAGTGGCTGGATATATGTTTGTCTTTAAGACCACAAAGCTAAATTCTATTTTCATTTAGAATTCTTGCATGGATTTCCATGCTTGAAACATCTTTTTCTATTATTCTTCAGGAGTATCTTTGTGTGAGTATGGGCTCCATTTTATTTTTAGATGCACATGCTTTTAAATGTGTAATTTTTAGGAATCAGAAATAATTCAAACGTTGCTCCGAAACTACAGGGGGCAAAAGAAGAGGCATGAAGTGGCAGAGGAGTGAGAGAGTGTCAGACATCAGCAACAGGAGAAAATGGCATGTAAAGCAGCAGGGTCGATTTGACCAAACCAGTGGTGATTGTGAAAGGCAAACCATGACTGTTTTGGTGAGTTTGATTTTGATTATGTGAGTTTGAACGAAATGTGTTTTACAATATATTAACAAGCCAGTTAGGCTCAAGTTCAGTAAGAAAGATAAACTTGAATTCAGATGGTGTATGGTTGTATTTTTCTACTTGGTGGAAAGTAAAAAAGCTGCAGGCTCAGAGCATTTGAGGGGAATTATGGATTATATGTATTTTGTGTCACTGCACGGCACCTTCCCAACACCACAAGGCCACCACAAGATTTTTGAAGAAAATTCTGGCCATTTCTTACAAATTGCCCCTTTAAGACTTTGACAGCATGTTGCAGACTCTGTGCGTGGTTGCAAGCTGCCTCTTTCTCTCCCTCCGTCTTTCTCCCTGTCTTTGAGACATCTGGCTGTAAGCATCTTTAGGATTCCAACAATACCACAGCAAGGGGGGAAACCCCACAGCTGAAAAAAGCAGCCTCAGCAGTCTGTGTCTAGGCCAGCTCATATCAGCTCCAACAAGCTCTCAGTCATCTTGCAGTCTCTCTGAGGTATAGATCCAGCCCTGCCAGGAGTCATGGAGCCAGAGGAATGAGGGCTGAGGTGCCAAGAGGGAGCTTGTTTCTGTCCCAGTAAAAACCAGGGGGTCACTGGTGTGCAAGAGGGGGTGAGCCTGCCTTTGAATGGCATCTAGGCAGTTCCAGCTGCTGTGCTTCATCTCGGTAATTAGCTGTAATCAACTCTCTGAGGTCTCTGGGTGTTTTAAGACACTTTCACATGCTGGCACCACACCGGATATTCCTCATCACCATATCCCAATCACACACACACTGAGAACTACCTGGGAACTAAAGTAGTAGTGTGAAACTTCAACCCCCCTGTAAAAGCAGAGAACATGGGTCCATGTGTGCGTGTGTGAGTGATGTGTGTGTGTGGTGGTTGTTTGCAGCCAGGTCTCTGTGGGCCTCTCCAGCCTGTGGCTCTCACTCTGTTCAGGCCTCACCATGTGTTGCACACATGTTCCCAGCAGCCATGTGAATCAGTCTTTGTGCAGAGCAGCATCCCGCACAGACGTTACTGTATATCCCCTTGTTACAAACAGTGACCTGGTCTGCCTTCTCATCCGAGTAAAAGCAGCTTCTCAGCAACATGCTGGATAAGGTGGCTGTAGAAACCCTTGAGGACCAACACACTGTTGTACGCACACAATTGCCTGCATGCATACAGGACACTACAACATTTAAACTGTGCAGCAGTACGCAGCTGCCGCTCAGCAATTCAGTCACCAAGCACAACACAAGCATCCAGTGTGGCCAGTCTGCCATCCTTAAGTGTGTGGGCCAAGTTGGCACCACAGACAGGGACGACTACTGCTCTGGGCAACAGCTACTGAAAATGGAGCTGAACAATTCTATGCACCTTGCTGTAGGCTAGCTGAAAATCACATGCTGTAAGTTTGTGCACACTTTACCTTCACCAATTGTACTAAAATAAATCCATAATTCATGCAACAAAAACTCATGAAGGTCTAAATGCAGATGTTGGAAATAATATTTTTCAGTAAATGTAATTGGAAAAAAAAAAAATCTTGATGTGTTTCCTGTGTTGGTTGGCTGGGCTTAGCCTTAGAGATAGGTGGAGGAGCTTGAACGTCAAGAGGAGTTGAGGTGGTTTAAGCATCTGATTATGATTACGACGCCTCCCTTGGAGGTTTTTCTGGGCAGAGCAGACTGGAAGGAGACCCCCTGGGAATTCCACAGGATCCTCCAGGAGGGCCCAGAAAGCCTTGCTTGGGAGAGGGATGTCTGCTTAGCCTCCTCCCACTGTGGCCTGGATAAGTAGAACAAAATGGATGGATGGACTAAATTTGAGTCATAAGCAGGTCAGCAATCAGAAAACAGTTTCTTTTTATAGAATATAAATATCACAGCTCAGGGAAATTATAAGAAAATGAAAGCTGGCAGCAGTGATGGTTTGGGTCCGTAGACCTTTTGTGTACATCTGGTCATGATACATATGCATAACAAATTTTATAAATGTATGTGCATGTACCAGATATGATGTGTGTGTCAAGTTTGGGCAATGTTTAGGCCTCCAAAACTACATTTATATACACAGAAGATAAATAAAAAGTCCTCGTACTGGTCAGTGTTCGGTGCCTAAAAATAAAATGAAGGGAGTTCTTTTAATCTGAGTTTCTGAAACTTTGTCTCCTGCATTCTGGCGACTATTCGACAAAGTGAAAACAACAGAATAATGAGGTTCAACACAATGTTTATATGAAACACCTTAATTTTAGTAAAACTTTTGTACATCTGTGGATCAACAGGTGTATAGGAAAAGACCAAGGACGGATATAATCAGGACAAAAACGCCTGCACATTTATCTCAGTTGCAATCAAGAATGAAATGCAGCACAGTGCCAGAGAGAGGTTGTGATGGATAAAGGTGTGAACATTTGTCAAAAAAAGAGAACTGTGAAAAAAACTGACATTCTACAGTGTGTCAGTGTGTTCAGTTCTCAGTATTTCTGAAAGCTTCTAACTGAATTTCTTTGGCTTCTGTCATCTAGTGCGTACCTTCAAACATATGCTGTGTTTGTTTTGTAGTGTTCACAGTCAGCAGTTTTGGAAGTCATGTTTAATTGCTGCTGGTGATAACACAACTTTCCTGTAATGCTGCTTCATAATAAAAGCATAGGGTGTTTTAACTGAATTAGCAAGCCACATTATTAAATTAAGACACACCTTCCAGCAGGTACTCCTGTTGTGGTGGAAATGGAGTAAAGCCAGGCTAGCAGTGTTATAATGATGGTTTTAGCAAGGGGAGGACCCACATGCAGACACACACAGGAGGCAGGAAATAGGGGAAGCTCTATTAAACAAAGCTGAAAATACAAAAAAAACAACAAAACAAACAAACAAACAAACAAAACCAAGAAACCAAAAACGACTCACTAAGAACTAAAACAAAAGCAAAGTGCAAATCAAATGAGAAACAACAACCAGAGCATACCAGCACGGGAGCACAGAGAAGTGAACCGGTCGGACAGAGACGACAGAGCACGGGACAAAAGCGGAGAAACGTGGACAAAGATGGAGCAACGCAAACAACTCGGGCCAGGAAGACAGACAAAGACAGATGAAGACAGAGGATGAAGGACCAGCGAACTGACAAGGACCTGAGGAGAACAAAAGACTATATACACAGACACGCTAACAAGACGATCAGGAACCGGTGGAGAGAGGAGGGGAAAGGACAGGCGAGGGAATGAACGGGAAAACACGGGGAGAGAAAAAAAACACTCAGGAGGAACTGAAAAGCAAGAGTGGACACATGAGGATCCACTTCTTTTATATTAAAATTACTTTTTCAACCGTCTTAAAACCTAGTACCTGATTTCTGAGTTGGAGCTTAGTTGGATATTTGGGTCTTATTCTGATAGCTGAACATACAGTATATATATATCTCAGCTTTTAAACTTTAAAACCACCCAGTCTGACTCCTTTAAGGTCCGTGTAACTCTCTATATTTACAGCTTTGTGATGAACCTGACTAATTAGTGGCAGCTTGTTGTGACCCATGTCTATAAATAGGTTTCCTTGTGCCTCTGGCCTCCTTTTAGTCAGGACCTCTGAGTGGTCTTAGGATGTTTTTTACCAATATGAGGCAAAGGACAGCTAATGTCAAACACATGTGGAGAGGAAAAGGGTTTACAGCGAACGCAAGCAAAGATACTTTTAAGTGATAATTACTTGATTCCTACCCTGCTTCTCTCAGCGTTCGCCTTTGATCTCCTGTGAGTCAGCCTGCAAGACAAGCATGAAATTACAGGAGAGTGTAATGAGTTTAAGAGCCCCATACTTGACGGTTACATGTGTAATTAGGGTATCTCACTACCTCTGCCCCATTCCCTGTTTTATCCCTACTTCCCGTGCTCTCTCGATTAGCTGTTCTTCCAAATTTGCTTCTATCCCCTCTGTGTACGAGTGTCTGTGTGTGCACTGTGCAGCGTACATTTAAATTTTTTTTTTTTATCTACAAGAAAAACATACAGAACACTCGCAGGGGAAGAAACGTACAGTGCAATACAAACGTCGTTGTAAGTGAAAAGAAAGGGATCACATAAAAAAATCGCAAAAAAAAAAAGGAAAAGGGGGTGTAAATTAAAAAATCACAAGGCTAAGGCATAAAGGCTATACAAGAACGAACATTTAGGAGCAGCATTCAAAGAGACATTTATCAAAACAACAATTGGCTAGATACAGTATGTCATTATACATCTTCCTCTACAAACCATACAAAAGAAGGCTGTAAATGTCTCCACTTACTACAGTGGATATTGTATTTACCCATGAGAAAAATCATAATAACCAAAGTGTGCAGCGTACATGCCTCTTGACACATTTGCCACTGACTGTGGTATGACTCAGATGCCAGTTGAACAGGGCGCGACTCCCTCTGCCAACTGCACATATTTTCGAAGTCAAGATTTGCAAATGCTTCTCAGAGAGCCCTCGCTTGTAAATAGAATGAAAGTCCGTAGGAAGGAAACCCTACTCATGAGCAGTGTAGAGCTATTAACAGCGCTGAATGGGGGATTGTACTGTATGAGTATCTCTTTAACCAATCTCTGAAATGTCAGAGTGTGGTTTTGACTCTTGCTTCCAAAAAACAGAAATCACTCTCTTATTTGCACCAGTTGATCCTGTGTGCCTCCTGAGGTCGTGCTAAGCTGTGAACTCAAGAAACTTAAGAGGCTGTCCAGCGCTGCAGGGCTCAGTCTCTGGCCATGCACTCATCCTCCCCGTGCTGCATATCTCTCTCCATCCTCTGACCACTTCCTCCTGCCTTTGAAGCCCTAGCAGCATGCTGCTGCTAGACAGGATACCCCACATCCTGTGCAAGAGAGGAAGAAACCCCTCTCCAAGCCCCAGACACAAAATCTGCACACCAGCCGCCTCCAGCAACCCAGACTTCCAACAACAACAATGTTACTCTGCAGCAAAATAGACAGAGCAGTAAGAGCATTCTTATCAGACTGAAGCAGAAATACTTCATCCCAAAAAACGTTCAAAGAACAGTTAAATGTAATGTAGTGAAAATTCAGTCATTATCTACTCATCCCCCTGCTGATGGAAAGTCAGCATGTTTCACAGTCCTCAAAACATTTCTGGAACTTCCAGAGCATCCAGACTAATGCAAGTTCCCTTAAGCCCTGAATCCTGAAATTGATACAAAAGGATGTTATTTACATCCTTGACATTAAGGTTTAGCTTGTGCAACCTACTTTAACATAATCCTCTCACCCAAAAGACTTACAAGGCTGATCACCAGTCACTCATGAAATGACATATATCACTGTTCCCAAGACAGCATGACTGTTTCATCCTGGCGTGTTTTGGGAAAACATCAAGATTTGGGTTAAAATATCAATGTTACTTTACTGTGTGACTTTGTGTATGCAAAGGCAATCACATATGCTATATGTGACGTTAAAATGACTCACCTTTTAGTTTTTCTTTGTTGTACTATCAACAACAGCCAGTAGATGTCAGTTCCCAACAAATGTCTATATGGGTCAAAATGTGATGCTTTTATATAGTTGCCTTGGATACAGCACTTAGAATTAGAATCCACCTTATTCCTCTTCCCAATGATACCTTGTTTGAATTATGGATGTGAATTATGTGTGCATCCGCAGGCGCGTCCTGTCACTTAACAGGAACTGTCATGGACATGTGTTTTCAAGGTTTTTTTTTTTTTTTGCCACTTCTCCAGTTTTTTTTTGATCTGTTTAATTATGTGTCTCTTTAATTAGCCTTTCCTCTTCCCAGTGTCAGCCCCCTTTCTGTTTCTAGTGTTTTTCCTTTCATTACTCTTGCCTGTGTCTCCCCGCCTCACTCCACCTGCACCATTGGCCAATATAAGTTGGAAAGTTTGATCAGCGGTCTGTATAGAGCCTGATCAGATAGGCCGATCAGATAAATACACAAGTTGGTTTGCCTGTGCACCACTATAATGCCACTGTGACACACACACACACACACCACAGGACAGCTCACTATCTTCCCTCCTGTCGAAATCAATACAGATTTCCAACTTATTTTTTTGGTTAAACCAGGGCAACCAGCCAGATATTTGTGACCGAGGGGACAGATGCACTGGTCCCGCGGAACAATTCTGGTAACATAGTTTTCACACTGTGAGGCCTGCTAGTGATGGTAACTAGCACTGACAAAGTGCCATGGAGAGAGAGGTAACTATGGTAAGAGCATGACAAGATGCACTCCACTGTGCTCATGTGGTCAGAAGTAGTCAGTTCAGATTATAATTTCTGTTATCTTTGAACATAAGATACAATTTATTTGACTTATTCATCATTTTATTTCCTTGACATTTTAATGATGATTTTACTATTTCACTTATAACTAACAACTACAGAAGACAACAAAGTGAAGAAAACGTCGTTCCGGTTGGTGATCAATATTGGCAGATTCTGCATTCAATCATCGGTGATTGGCCCCAGAAATCCTGATCGGGGCACCCTCGCTGAAAATAAAAATTGGGAACTCAGGGCTTTCAGAGGCATGGATTATGCCAGATGAACTGTATTGAGCACTTTAAGGTTTTTTTGTTATTATTATTTATTTGTTTTTATTTTTAGGTTTTTGAAGTCTCCAGCTACCTGAGTTGTTTAGGGCAATGCTGCAACACTGTTTTGCTGTGTCTCCAGAAATGTTTTGTGGACATCCACAACCTATCCTCAAAGGTTCTGTAAGGTGAAAGTTTGCATACAAGAAAAAAAAAAGCTATATACTGTATTTATTGCACCTTAATAGAGGCTATTCAAGGAGGGAGGAGTGTTACTCACTCCCTGTCTGTTGACTCACGTCCCACGAAATGCAGCGTCTGCTGTGGTTCAAAACAAGAAGCTGGGTTGTTTCAAGCTTCAGCTTTATTTAAAGGAGACTTTATTTTCAATGTTGACATGTATTTAGATTTTACTGCTAAATTTGATGTACAGCAGCCTCACCCTTCTTCCCCGCCCAGCGTCGCAGCCACTTGGTGAGGTTGGCCGTTTAGTCCCTGATGTGGAACGGTGCCTGCTTTCCCATCCGCCTACAGTTTGAGGTCAAAGGGAGTCAACCGAAGACCTGCTCCCTCACCAAACCTTCCCTGACGCTCAACTGTCACTTGTTTTTTGTTTTGTTTTGTTTTCACAGGCATGGTGCTGTGAAAATGCATACCCAAAGTGTTCTGCTTCCAGACAGTAGGGAAGGAGCTACCGTTGCAGCCAAAATCTTCCCTGTCCAGCAGCATCGGTCTAACCTCTGTCGGCATCAATCAGCTTCCCTGCCTGCCTGACAGCTTTCAGTTGTGGAGAGCTCTGCTCTGCCAGGCAGCCATCAAATATAGTATGCTAATATAGACCTTTAAGATGCAGCACATGACACTGGCAGGGAGATAGACTGACACACGACTCCCCTCTTCAAAGTGCCAATTTGTAAGATATGGACAGTTTTACCATTTTTTTTCCCATTCCACAGGACAGCTTAGAGAGAGACGGGACATGAGTGGAGAGTAAGGGAAGACATTCAGCAAAAGGCTTGAATCCATCCTTCACAAATAGGCAGCCCTATTATCAACCAAATGTGAAGAAACAACAATGGGACATTATGTCAAAGACAGCTATGTTCTGTGTTGCAGAGATGTCTGCTGAAGTCAGCATGCTAACCAGCTAGCCCTGGCCTGTCATTTCTCTTAATGCTACATGAATTGCCCAGTTAACTCATAATAAAGAACACTTAAAGTAAACTTAACATAAACAAAATAAAACTCACCAAAATAGTCTTGGTTTGTCTTCCAACAATCATCTCTGGTTTGGTTCAAATAAATCCTCAATTCACGGAGCAAGATGTGAAAATATTCTTGCTCTACACGTCGGTTTTCACCCTCTGCTGATGTTTGACTCTGTCTCTCTCATCTGCCCCTTCATGCCTCCTCTGTCTCCTGCCGTGCTTTCTCATTCGAGGTCATAGTCCTGGTCAGGGCCATGGTAAATCACCTCTGTACTGTATCACCTGTTCTTCAAACTGGCATCAAAGCTCCCACATATTGCCCCTATGATCCGAGGCTAAGAGGGTCACTTTGCTCCAAGGCTAACTGAGCTTTGAATTCTGTCCATTTCTTACAAATGACACTTCTGATGACAAAGCTGGGAGATGAACAGGCCCACTCACCTTTATTCACTTAGATAGAACAGACCAAGATCAAGTGCTTTTGTTTGCCATGTCTATTTATATCTACCTTTTTATATTCTTTGTGTGTGTGTGTGTGTGTGTGTGTGTGTGTGTGTGTGTGTGTGTGTGTGTGTGTGTGTGTGTTGTTCTTCCTTTGAGCAAGGCAGCCGATATCAGTCTGTGAGCCTCTGTTTGCTGCCAGAGGCCTCTCTCTGTGTGAATGAATCTGTGGCCCAGGGCTCATAAAGTTCACTCATAACCCCT
This sequence comes from Acanthopagrus latus, assembly GCF_904848185.1. NCBI lineage: Eukaryota > Metazoa > Chordata > Actinopteri > Spariformes > Sparidae > Acanthopagrus > Acanthopagrus latus. The sequence continues at coordinate 4,163,515 of NC_051043.1, read as the reverse complement.
AAAATAGTCTCCCTACAGCAAAGAGCTCCTGCTGCCAGTAAGATATGGACAGAAAATAAACTGCAGCCTCCAAAATATGAAGGAGGGTAGCCAGAAACTTATGAAATCGTTTTATACTGGGCTTGTTCATCCAACTTCCTCTCCTCTTTATAGGGAACAGAATGCCTGGTTCACTCTGACACACACTTGTCAAAGTATGTTTTCTGTTATGGTGATGACAACTTGTTTCAGAGTTGACTACATTCACCACCTTCTCACTTAAATACTGCATGTTAGCTGAGTTAGGAGGCATATCTGCTGTCTTTGGCTGTATGACGCAGTGCTTGGCATGCACTAATGGTCATGTATGTCTGCTAGTTCCAGTAATGCGTGCTGCAGAGGAGCTCAACATGCAGACCAAAAGCCTGAAACTGAGCGTGTTTGTAAGCAGTGATAGGAGACTCCTAGTGGCCTGTTTGGTGCAGAGATAATATTTTGCAGTCAAAAGTTTAGTATAGGAACTGGTATGAACAAGACATATTAAAGCTGCAAATAAAATGTGCAAAATTCCCCCCAAAGTTCTCCTCTTCTCTTTTCTTCTTCTTCTGGTTTAGTACAACCTACAAAGCATGCATGTTCTTTCTAGCACCCTACCATAATTATATATATATTGCCAATTTAAGAAGTATGTCACTGCTGGAAAATGACCATTGCATAAAACTTGGCTTTCTTTGCAGTAGTAATAGTAAGACTCTGGAGTTGAGAGTGGTATTCCCTTTTGCTCAAAACTATAACCAATCCAAAATCCAAAATGTGACTGTGCCACAGCAGACCATTAAACACTCCCGCTGATGGTAGACGTACTGCGAGCTGAGCGTTCCTTGGTTTTCACTTGCTGTTTTGTGTAATTCTGTTTTTTTTCCGCTGGTAAAGAGTGGTGGACTTACTGGTACAGGCAAAATGAATAGAAGTTTATCATATCAAGTTACAACAGTAACTTCTGTTCATTTTGCATCTCAAGTGACCACTTGTGAGCGGATCTCTCTCCCACTGTATTTTAATAAACACCTATATTACTGAAACAAATGGACACACACAAAAACTTCAAGTATAACATATGCCAAATTGCCAAATTGCCAATATGCCAAAGTAGATCCAAATAATTAATAATTTGCCATTGAACGTATTTCACAAAGTGTATAAGGTGTCTCTGAACTCAACAACTCGCAACCTTTTCATATTTTCATAATGGAGTTTGAGAAATTTCTCTCCCTCTTCATTTATTTCTCTTTCTCTGCATCTCCTTGTTGTATGTTGGTAGTTTGCTACCTGCTGTAGTGCAAAACATTCTCAAATTGTTGTTTTTAACTAGTCAATGTAAGTTATTCTGGTCATTCACATGGAATTAACATGAATATCACACATCATTATAGAGACTGGCCCCCTAGCACCACCAAACTGTGACTGATCAGCATTGCAGTGATAAGCTGGTTGACATATAAAAAACAAAATGTTCCCTTTTAACCGACATCTTCTCATCTTCTCATCATCTGCCCTGCTCCCTGTGTGTGAATGATAGTGTTACTGAAATAGTATCTCAAGCCTCCTTCATGTTGGTTACCTCCAGTCACACACACACACACACACACACTAGCAAAGCGACGCAGCAATGAAGAACGCGAGTCATTGTGAGGACAACACGAGGACTCACTTGCCTGTTGACTCTCCAGCTTTTAATATGCTTGATTTGGCAGAGGAGCTAATGTCAGCGAGCCAACTGTTCAAGTTTAATTATGCTGCACACCCCATTCCCCCTTTTCCCATCAGGCCCCCCATACTGATGGTTTCTGCCACCCGTTACTTGGGTGTTGGGTCAGCAAAGCCAATCCAAAAATTAATATTAGTGATGGAATGTAACTAAGTACATTTACTCAAGTGCTATGCTTTTATTAAATTTGTAGAGTACTTTGTTCTGCTACTTTACTATGAGTATGCTCTTTTTCCTATTACTTTATATATAGACGTCACTACAGTTTGGAGGCCAATATTGTACTTGTTCTCCATTACATTTATTTGATAACTTTATAAGTTACTTTACAAATTGCATGCTGCATCAGATCTAAAAAAGATGTTTTTTTAAATGCACTTATTTTGTGGACAATTTATTTTGTGGGCAATGTTTGGATTATCTCTTTTTATAATATCTAAAAATACATCTAGAATTTGCTTTTACTTGATTTTGATACTTAAAGGAACAGTTGACCCACAATTTAATCTCCTCACCTCCGTGCTGATGGAAAGAGTGGTGAAGTTTTGGAGCTTTACAGTAAGTATGACTTTTGGGTACATTTCTCACTACTGGTTAATAAAAGTTCAGAGGTTTGTTCTCAAATTTCAAATCCCAAATGTTCCACGTGGACATGTACATAACCAACACACAGTAAATATACGCATGAGGAATGGCAACTGCTGACTTTTATTAATAATTGTGAAATTCAGTCAATCAAATAACTCAGCGTGAACAGGCGGCCATTAAAAGTTAGTCTGGCTTCTTTCCACTGACAGAGGGCTGTTTGTTGCTTGGTCTGACGCTCTCTCTGCTCAGTGCAGAGGCAGCAGTGCCAGCGTGCCAAAAGGTGGAAGTGGGTCAGTGCTCAGTCACACAGTGGCAACACATACATCACATGTGCACCTGTACAAACATACAGATGGGGGGAAAAGCATAGGAGAGCTGGAATGGCGTAGCCCTCCAACCTGAGTTAGTAGAAGCAGAAATACAGAGAGAGTTTACACGCTACAGGCTGTCTTAAGTACATGTGAATATGCCACAGAATACGACTGCTACATGTTGAAAGCATATGTATTAGTAATTTGTTGGATCTGAACTTGGTGCAGTCTGCGGTAACTGCTGTCCTGTGTGTGTCACTAAGAACAAGGACTCTTGTCTGCAACAAAGCCAAGACCGCGGAGGCAATATATTTTAAACCTCATTTGCATCCAACAGTTTATGTTCTCAGCTATAGCTCTTTATAGTTCAGAGCCTATGGCTGTCTGTGACTCAGCAATCTAACAACATACATGAATGTAGACAAACAGAGGCCAAAGCCTGTGCGGGTATGTTCAGGCATGTCTGGGAGGATCAGGGTGTTGTTTTATGTCAAATGTCTCAGCATGAATTCAGTGTTTGTCAGAGCAGGAGGCTTCTATTAAAGCCAGTAAGACATGGAATGTTTACTGCTAATTCACTTTTTGTTTCAATGGATCCAACCATTGAACGAGTAACCACAATATCCCCAGACTCCCTTTACAAATTGCATGATTTAAGAGTTGTTTCATAAGCAGAATTTTAAGCAGAGAAACTTTAGCTTTGTGAAACGCTGTCTCTAACAATGTCTTACTTACTTGGGCCTTCTTGTCAATTAGGCAAATATTGTACATTAAGTTCTTTCTTTCTTAAAAAAGGGTTACTTGTGAGCTGATTACATAGGATGGATGGTAATACCAGGTTTGAAAAGGCTCAAGGAAACAGTTTACAGCCATTATAGCTGCTCTGTAAGGCTTCATTTTTCCCCACAAAGACTAGGCTAACACACTAAAGTTTAGTAGATGAAATGTTTACCATTTCCAGCATCTTATTTTAGCCCGTTAGCATGCTAGCATCTGCCAAATATCACTAAAAGCAAGGCTGAAGATGGGTGAATCAAAAATTACTTTTTATCCTGGGAATCTTTAATGCATAACATATTTTGTGCCAACCCACCAAGAAGAACATTTTGACAGAGACAGGTTTAAATACAGATTATTTCAATGTGGACTTTCTCTTTTTTTGGCAAATAAACACTTGTCTATAAATTAGAGGCTTAGTGTGTATCCTGTTTTAAAACAGCCAACATGGGAGGAAACCTGAGTCACTGCTTGCTAAGTCTAAGATTGTATGCCAGTGTCTTGATTGGCACAAGTTTGTTGGGAATTTAACAACTTTACCTCAGAGTGTAATGTTTTTACATTCTCTGAAAGTCTGTGATCTCAAAGTTGAAAAGGTGCCTGTCAAGCTGTCTGTCTCATTCTCCTGCTGTCACATATGAGTAAACAGCAACTTCAAGGTTTTGCTCTTTAATGTATTAATACATTGCTGCAGGCCTGTGAACTTTAACAGCTGTTTTGTTGTTCATTTGCGCTTTCCTGTGTGGCTCATGTTTAGAGTGGAAAATGTTCTTGACAGCTAGCTCTTGAGTCTACTCCTTCCCATAAAACATTTCTTTATTTCTGTGGGAGTTTTTTTTTTTTTTCCAGTGCTTGGACGTATAGTCCAGACTCAACATGTCTTTTCATTGAGGGAAACTTGTAAAGAGAGACTCCTGTAAATGTAGTTCATAAAATAGTTTATAACTGCTAGTTGATTGAGGAGATTTTATTTCAAAAATCTAGATCATTATGATGCATCTGCAAAGGATACGTGGGGTGCACCTATATATACAGATCACCAGTACACTTTGAATGCTAATTAGAGATCAAATAGAGCATAAGTGTTAGAGCAATAAAATACGTCCTACATCTACAGCACATGGCATGTGTGGTTCTCTCTGCTGGTTCTGCTTTGTGTGAGCTGTTAACTCAGAATCACAGCTTTTAAAGCATGGCATTTCCATGTGAAAAGAATTTAGAGAAATCTACCAGTCTCATTGTAAATAGAAAGTTTTATTTATTTTTAATATAAATGTAAAAATCTGGGTTTGTATTTCCAGAGAGAGTTTAATCAACTAATTGAAACAAGTTTTTTTTAAAAATATGATCAGGGTATTAGCTGACTTCCAAGAATGCATTGTGTCAGAGTTAAAACTCTGAAATCCTTAGAGCAGCTTGTGATACCACTGACCATCACATCCTATCACAGAGACTGGAGCATTTAATTGGTATCAATTGGTTAATTGTTTTAATATTTATCCTGCCTGCCCTTGTCGCTTCCAACATCTTATTTGTTCGTTTAAATAACTGACCTTTGAACTCATCTTTTTCTCTGCATTTTGGGTCAGACAAAAACATCAACCCTCACAGAGCAATCTGGCCAAAATGGACCCAGCAGACATCAGCACGCAGTTTCAGGTACTTCAGGAGATAAAATACAGGACATTGTGGAGATGCTAAAGGTCATAGCCATGCTTGCTTGTGCCATTGCTCAGGTGCAAATCTTCATGGCTGCCCAGGTGCTTCCGAGCCAAGCCAACTTAGCGCCGTTGCAGTTCACAATTGTTCACAATTAGAGTTCACAATTGGTTCTTAAAATACAGACCAGAGCCAGCAGGGTCCTCAAAGAAGATTTTAAATACATTCACACCACACATATATTCATATTCACATCCAAGTCATGTTCTTTAGAATTAGCAATGCTGATGCAATGAAAGTGAACAAGTAATTCCTCAATAACTGAGATTTGAGAACTACATAGTAGATTAGTATTTTGGTGCGTGTGTGACATGATGGGGACTCTCTCTGGTGAGTTTGCTGAAAGATGAAGCTGCTATGTTGTTATCTTACTTTTATGTTGGTCCCACTAGTGATTGTTTGTCCTCCTTGATGGATTTAGAATAACAGTACACAGCCAGGTTGAGGCAGATCATTGCAGTGTTTGAATTTTGTACACGACCAAAATCAAACTTATTTGATTGGCCACCACAGTGTGACATCGGGCTGCGTTCCTCCAAAGAGTTGAGTGGGCCTCGACTTTTCTGGTGCAGCTAGCTGCATTTTTTGCAGAACCCCCTGCAACATGCAATGTCGCAGCCAAAATGGAGTACCACCATTGAAATTAATGGGAAAATCTGTGTTTTCACACCAGATCCAATGTGAATATAAGTCCAATTACTTTTTGTCTCAACCCAAATGTAATAAATATGATGATTACACAGATGACCAGTGGGCTATTTTTGGTTTTGGAATGCCCTGTGTAACAAGGGTTAATATAGCCTTATAACCTTTACAAATAAATAGGTTACATAATTAATAAATAAAATCAGCAAGTTAGTAATTAAGTTAATTAGCAATTTACATCATTTAAAATAATAATTAAGATGTATTTAAGTGCTTGTTCATCTCAAGTATACCTTTGTTAAGAAGTATGTAAGACTAAATGTGTTTATGTATGTTGCCCTGCTGTATGGCTGTACAACAAGTCAGGTTTTTATGTCCAGCCAAGACCATCGCAGATGGCTAGCTACCCAATGGAGAAATTCAGTAGATAAGTGTCTGTGAGCCAACCTACTCTGGAGGGATATGGACACTGATTCAACACCTAAATCTTGGTAGGACTAAGCCCTCAGTGAGTGCTGCAACAGGCAGTGGATTCATTTGGATGTATATATACACACACACATTGTATTACGTGTACAACTTAGCGCTAGACCAATAAAGGAAAACTGGCATTATGGGGTCAGAGCCCCTGCAGACTCACTCGGAGCCCACCAGCCACAGAAAACTTCCATTACAAAACGGCTTTTGTGACCAAAACCAGCATAATCCAGAGGCAAATGTTTCTCTGTGAGTTATTAAAATAAATCATGGCATTTATTTACATTTATCATGTACAGCCATGCTGTGTGCAATGTGTGTGTTATATCGGGACAGATGTGAATCTTCATTCAAAGGATTAATTATTGTCACTGAGATTCAGAGAAGGACTTTTGACCTCTTCATAAAGTATCAGCTGGCTATAACTGCTCCACGTCTTCAGCAACATTTAAACATTCTCCATTGGCAATGGACAATATTTGGAGAGGGAGAGAGAAGGAGAGAAACCCAAGACATAAAGACGTGGAGCTGGGAGAGTCCACAGGCACTGGAGGACACCCTGCCAACAGGAGCATGGCTTCCAGGAATGTGCACAGACACACAGCCTCTCTGTTCCCCTCAGAGCTGAGGATCATCTGTGCTCCCATTTTCTCTTTCTGTCTGTCTCACCTGCAACCTGCAGACGCTTGAAAGCTGAAAGTGGGGGATATTTTTGAGTGGACAACATTTGAGTGGACAATAATTTGACAGTAGTTGGGCATTAATCATCTAATTGCCAAGACTAAAACTGGAAAATTGAAAAAACGTTTACCTACTGGCACCCCTAAAAACTAATTAAAGTTTTAGATCGTGTTTGTTTAATCCATACAACAAAAAGTAAAGATGTCAAGTCATTAATTATGAATGGTCCCGGCCGAAAAAAATAGTCTGACATGTAAAAACCAATATCAAATTTCTCTTTTTACACTTTGACTTTTGAACAAATTAAACACAAAAGATTTGAAGTATTAGTAAAACGAACTTCAAATTCTGTTAACTTCACACAGCCTTGAGGGTACAGTGTGTAATATGTAGTGGCATCTAGTAGAACAGACTTGGCAGAAATGGAATACGATATTTATAAGTATGTTTCAATTGGTGTATAATCACCTGAAAGAAAGAATAATTGTGTTTTCGTGACCTTCAGAATGAGCCATTTATGTCTACAAATTTAGCGGGTCTCCATTCACGGAGGTTGCCACATGGCAGCACCATGTTTCTACAGTAGCCCAGAACAACAAACCTGGCACTAGAGCCTTTCACATTTTGTGTGGCCACCAGAAACGACTAAGTTGGCAGATGAAGAAGAAGAAGAGCAAGTGGCTGCTGTTTACTGCTAAACAATGTGTGTATTGAGAAATTAGAAACCACAATCTGATAAAGGATAAATGATTATTACAATAAACACTGGAGTTGACTTTCCAAGATGGAAATCTCGGATCGTAGAAAAATGTTTGCAGACTGACCCTGAAGAGAGGTTACCTCACCTGACAAAAGGAGAAGTGGAGGTCCGTGCGACACCAGTTTGACTGTGCCCTGTAGTGGTTCACAGGGGAAGACTAATAAAAGCCAATATCCAGCATTTTTCAATCATCAGTATCGTTTTTTTGTGTCTGATTGCTGATAAAATAAATGTATTTAAAATGCACTGATGCAGCTTCCTTAATGTGTCAGCAGTCACAAATATGTGGTCTAATGTTATTTTCCCTCCCATAATAATACGTCACAAGTAATAGCTTTTTAGCATGGAATAATGTGGCTCTTCAGCGTTACTAGCTACTAAAGCTATCAAATACATAAAAATTGTACTCATGTACAGTACTTGCAATACTTTCCATCACCGGTTATTCTCAACTTTGACTAGCTGAGTTGTTTTTTTGTTTTTTTTTACTATAAATGTATATCAGTTCCAATTATCTCTTATCAGTCTACATGTAAATTATTAGGTTAACCTTGAGTCTTTATCACTACTAGATGACTGTACGTCATGTACAACAGAAGCCTATGTAACTGTGAACTGTTATCATATTGAAACTGACTGACAAATATAGGATCATGTTCTTCGTGGTATGAACGACGCACACACAGGACCAAATGTTTGGGCAGTTTGGAAAGAAGCATGCGAGGAGTGGAATATACTTCACAGAAAACCTGCACTTGTAACAGCAGCAACATGTCCATAGCTGGAGTAGAAGTAAATCTTTCACCACACATCAAATGCTTCGGACATATTATAGTCTTGGCTACACAGAAAGGCCTGAAATGTGCAGGTGTCTTTGGGTTGAGGACGGATCGTGTAATTTTTCTGATGCAGCTCAGTTGCCACTGCAGGTTTGAAAGAGAAACAGAAGTTTCCTGAAATCCCACACCACAAACTAAAACAAGACATGAGCACACGCTGGAACAGTTTGTTTGACATGTTGCAGCACTTTTTGGAGCATGGGCTGCAGAGTGTGCTTCACCCCTGGACAGCAAACTAAGGAGAGGCACGAGTGACATGCATACATGAATTGAAATTGCATTGTGGCAGATTTTGTGATATCTGCAAATGTCATATCATTGTCCAATCAAGATAATGTTGTATCATGGTGAAACTTGTTTTACACCGTACGCTTCACACCGTATGATGTGTCTTACTGTCCCTGTTTCAGCCCAACCGTTTCAAAATGTCCTCCAGGTAAATTCTTGTGTTGCATGTATGAAATTCCTGAAGTGTGTTTAGAGGTGCAAGTCAGAACAGTATGTCAGCTGACGTTTGTGGCTTTTATAGCATCTAACTAACTAACTAACTCACTCACTCACTCACTCATTCACTCACTCACTCACTCACTAAAGGGGCATAGCAGGCTTTTAAACTCTGTATGGGAGTGTTCTTACAGAGTTGTTAAGTTCACGTGTGAGCTCTGAGTTTCAGTGTTATTAAAGCGACTTGTAGGTTGTTGACCCAACCAACATTCATGTCAGTCGGGCTAAGTGGGTCTAGAAGTAAATGGTTGTTAAGCTGTCTAGGTAGGGAACTTTGTAATGCATTGTAGGTGGGTGATAAATAAAGTCTTAGGCCCACTGGCCCTGTTCAAAGTTGGTCGTTTCAGTTTGACATAGATTTTTTTATTCTTGTTTCAAACCATCTGTCCTCTCTGGCCAAGATGTTTACATTGTTGTTCCAAAAGGAATGATTTTTCTTCTTCAGATGTAAGTGGACAGCAGAGTCCTGACCTGAGCAGCTGGCCCTCCTGTGTTATGCCGTTCGCTTCTGGAGAGGTTGTTTTGTTTCCCCAGTGTATAAGCCTGCGCAGGCCTGGCCACAGAGTAAGTGGCAGATAAAGGCTCTTTTCATTGCACACTCTGGGGCACTAGAGCAGGCCTGTCAGAGGGTTTAAAGGCAGAGCTGTGCCACTGCTGAAATGAAAATACAGCATGGAAAGAATTTCCTGAAATGGACCCCAATTGCTTTTGCCACTAAACAGCAGAATATGCACTGGAGGAATCATCAGCACAGTGTTGGGTTTGAGTGGCTTGATAAAGCAAATTTTAAAATTACATGATCAAAATTAGACAGGAAATGAACATTCTGCAGCTCCATGAAAGGGAAAGAATTTTTAAAAATGTGCTGGATACAGGTTTTTCTCTGTACAAATATTCAATTTCTTCCATGTGAGACTTTTAAATGATCAGATTTTTGTCGCAGGGGAGCTTCCCCTCAGAGTTGAGGGATGGTTGGGCAGCACTGAAGTGTGGCAGAGGAGGCCATAATCCGTGGCTTTCCTGTGCTGACTGGTCTCACAGAGCCCAGCTGGTGTTGGGTTTTCATCCAAGCAGCTGGGCTTGGGAGTTTTGTAGACCCCTTTGAAAGAGGATAGTCAAGTACAGTCCCTCCATGAGGCCCCGAGGAGCCTGCTACTGCAGCCACACTGGGCAGAGACGCCTCTGTTGCTGATGTTGAAAAAGACAACAGGCCGGCAGAGAGCAGCTGGACGACTCCGGGAGATTTTGGCAACAGGTGAACACAGCACCAGTGTGAAGGAGAATATCTGGCAAGTGACTCAGAAGGTCTTGAAGTAATGTGGGAACTCAGGACGTTGTCAGAACGGGTGAAATGTGTCTGACTCAAGCACTGGGGAGAAATAAAAGACACAAATGTTTTCAGTTCAGGGAGGTTTCTCACACAGGGTGGGGAGGCGGCACTCCTGCTGGGAGAGGCGCAGGGTTAGGTGAAGCTTTTCATTTACCCCCACAGAGGAAGTGGACTTTAGGAAGGGCCTTGACAGTGTGTTGATTGGGCCTTTTCATCAATCTGACTGATCTAGTGTTTCTGATCTGGAAAGGCCTCAGGGTTGAAATGGTTTCCTTGTATTTTTGCCTGGCCGCACAGATGGTGGAAAATAGCTCTGTAGTGGGTTTTGCTTGGCCAGGCAGCTCTGTTTTATTTGGAGTCCTGTGCTAAAAGGATGAGTCGCCCAGTTTGACTGGAGTGAGCCCAAGGCCTTTGGAGGCACTAAAATCCATATGTGAGATGTATAAACAGCAGCCAGTGTTTTATTTACAGCATTTGATCCTTCAGCATGTACCCAGGGTTCACTAGCTCCACACTGTGGAGAGAGGAGCAGAAGTTTAACATACCTGGGTTGGATAGATTTGATAAGAACATACAGTAAACACAAACAGAGGCAACTTTCACGTACGGGTCTGTGCAATTCTAGCATCCTTTACAAATATACAGGTGGAGGATTTAAAGGAACTGTAGTTTTATGAACTCCTCCTGCAGATGAATATTAACTTTTCATTTGGTCAGTGCAATCCCAAAACATGACGATCAATTTCATTGAATGTTTTGGATGAATTTTGAAGTTTTGCCATAAAACAGGAAGTTGTTGTAACTTCCATAAATGTCCATTGTGTCATCTAAACTTGATGTACTATATAACATAAGATAACATATAATTAGAAGGTGTTTTTTTTTAATCTCGTTTCTGTTTGATTTTTTAAAATTTTACCCTCATGTGTCTCTTCTTGCTTATCGGTTGCTCAAGTACGTTTCTCCCTCCCGGTGTTTTTCCATCCCTTCACTCACCTGTCCCTCCTCTCTCCTCCTGTTCCTCATACCCTCATTAGCTTCTTTAATTCTTGCAGAGGCGGAGCAGCATGAAAGCTTAGACAGCCTAAATGGCTGGGCCCCCCCATTAGTAGCACACCACCAGCCAGTTAGTCTGCCCAGCACCCTAGCTCCAGTCTCGGCGGTCTAGCCAACCAACTCCTGTGGTTTTCTGTCGGAAGTCGGACCAACACCGGTTCAGGTCCTTCGGTCAGAGGTCCAGCCAACACTGGTTCTGGTCGTAGCTCTGGACAACACTGGTTCCGGTTCCAATTCCTCTTCCACAAGTGAGCCTGCCGACATCTGTCAGTGGTTCGCAGACGGCGGCATGGTCGTCATCTGCCAGTGTTTCTCTGTCGGCGCCCACCGGCCGGTTCCTCCGCTGGCATCCAAAACCAATCAAATATATCAAATCAATGACAAAAAAGGGTTTGAATTAAACATTGAGGCCCAGTACAAATGTACATGGGTATTTCTTGAAACAAGGCTTTTTGTATGTGTTCTGGCCCTCCATACCCACGTAATGGCATTTCAGCTCACTGAAAACTGAGCTTTTGGAAAAACTTCTGCCTGGGTGAAGATATTCAGAAACGCTGTTTTCAGTGTCTATGTTTAGAGAGGATTTTGTGGCTTGCCTCAGCGATGGTCCTGGTTATATCTTCCTTGCGATTAGAATACTGCGGGGACATCACAGAATGTTACTGCTCTTGGAAAAGAAGATAGGATATCACCGTAATTTGATTGGCAAGACTCCCAGGCCACATTTGCGAGGCACCATCTCCTAGTAATGCTTTCAGGGGTTCTGATTGGCCAATATGGACAGAGATTTTCTTTTTCTTATTACATTGGTGTGGATGGGTTGTTTTTTTTTTTTAACCGGAGGAGGAAAAAATTGCATTTTTAAAAATACCCATGTATATGATGATTTGTGAGGAATTCTGCCCCTATTTGTTTAAAGCAAGTGGCTGTGAATTTAGAATAGGTTCTTCAAGTTTGAATATCACCATTCTAAATAGGACCTATCATCAGGTAGAGACAAGTGTGTTTTGCCAGTTTTAGCAATCTAACATTCCCTCAGATGCAGCAACAGAAAATTGAAATGTGATGTGCGAGACAACCCTGCGCCAATAACTGCTCCAGAGCACGTGGTAGAAGAATATGACCCAAATACATTCAATAAACATACATACAACAATCACAAAAGGGCCCTGGTCTCCAAAAGTTTGAGACCCCCGTGCCACTAACTCACTGCTCGTAGCTATATATGTACTTCACAGATATGAGATTGGTATCAGTTTTCTCGTCTAACTTTCAGAAAGCTGAAATGTGCATTTCCCAAAATAAATCTCTCCTGGGAACATGTTTATCCCTGGTGTGGATTTGTACTTTTTCACCTTTTGCAGTGTAAGAGTTTAATTGATGTCTGTTTTAGTGTTGGGTTAGAGTTCAGAGGCTTCCATCAGTCACCACTCACAGTGTTGAACTCCCTCTGCTCAGACCCCTAGCAGAAAAATTACTAAATTCCAGTGCACGCAGCATGGTTTTAAAGACAGAGTTATGCAGCATCACAGTGGGATTTAAGGCATTGCTTTAAAGCCCCTGCACTGCTTTTTCACAGGAGCCACAGCCACAATACACAGAACTCATGCATATGTATAGATTCCCCTCTGCAAGACCACAGCCACATGGACATTTGAAGCACTGGCCAAGAAGAAAGTGTTTTTGAGATACTTTATGGAGTACATTAAGATGAAAGTTAGAAAGTCTACACATGCATCAATTAATTAAAGCTCCGTGGATTATATTTCAGAAAAATGCTTTCTGCTTTCGAACACCCAGTATTCAAAGATTCCTTTTCAACCAGTGGTTTGAAATTGGATAAACGTGGACCTGTGAAATGAAGGAGTCAGCAGAATCCCTTTTGTGACTAGACACCAAGATATAATATTTCCATTGAAAACAGAAAACCTACAACCAGTCTCCTTTTTCTCTGGAAAAGCAGCAATTCTTTTAGCTGTATCTCAGAGTGGTGATTATGGTGGTGTGCAGAGGATGGCTGAGGTGGTTGAAATAAGAGCCTGGAGGGGTTTTATGACTTCTATGAATCCAGGACAGGAATGTCTGCTTCTCCTCTGGTTGTCAACCAAAGTGTGATAATCCAGAAAGAGAGTGTTCACCACAAACCACAGAAGGGTTTGCACATACTACCACACAAGTTAGCTGAAGCATTGGTTTGTTTAGAATAATACTGCACTGGTGGCGACTCTGAATATGTGAATATTCACTTAAACAGATACCTTAAAACTAATAGTGCAAACAAAATCTGATGAGGCTTGATGAAGGAGGACTATGTGGTGCTGTATTTTTATATTCACAAAAATGCTTCTATGTCTAAACTCTCTGAGATTAATTTTACATCTAGTGCACTGGTATAGAGGTTTTAATGTTTTTCTACCAGGATGCAGTTTGTTAGAGTGAATGGTGCACTTTGACATAACTGTAGGTGTACCTCAGCAATTACTTTCAGGCCCTTTATTTAGTTTATATATTTTTTAAGTTATTTCCACAGTGGTGTCAAGGGATATGATTGCAAATGTATTTTGATGACGCTGTTGCATATATACATGGTAAAACAAAGAACTGCTATGTTAAATATCACACAGTAGACTGCCATTTAGCCCTACCAATCCATTTTGTGCATTCACACCTAGTGGTAGAGTGTCCTGAATCTTGTTGGGATAGTGGGGTAGGGTGGTTTGTTAGTGCTTCATGGTTTTTCAGAGGCACACTTCAAACCAAGGATTATGAGAGCACTAGTGTTTGTGTATTGTGTATTATTATCCACTTCACCGTAACAAGTATAAAACGATTGCTACAGGTTTGCTGAAGTCTCAGTATCTAACTAGTTAGCTTGCCAGTATGTCATTATCATTTCTGATTTGTGCATGACAGTCCCATTTTGACTTATTCTAATGTATGTAATGTAATGCTTTTCCATCAGATAAATGACAAATGACATTGTGATAAGACCACTTTTCAGCCACTAACCATTGTAAGTCAGATGTCGACAGGGTAGACTTTAATGTTTCTGGGGTACGTTGTGCTGCTACTCTGCATCTCTCCAGGACTTCAGCCAGCTTGGCAAGGACTTGATCATGACACTACCTGAAGCATCCCTGAGTCCACACCACCTTGCATACTGATACGATGTGCTGGAGTGTTGTCTTGATGTTGCCACGCAGGAGATGGCCAAAGTCACTTCCCAGCCGCTGGGTATGGGACCTATAAACAGGGGGCATCGGAGATTGTTCTAGGTCACCCTTAACAGGAAGTGAAAAGTTAGCCATATTAAACAATTAGTAGCATTGTACATATTTTCATATGTTTTGGTCATATGTGAGTGGATTGAACCCTGACATGAACAATGAGACCTTCCCAGTCTCTCTTGGTTGACATACTAGCTTTTGGAGGATTTGTTCAACTCCCATACTGCCACAATTGCTTTCCTTTGATTTGTCCAGTGAGTCCTCATGTTTTCTATGTCATTAGCTCATTTCAACTGAATTATGTGTCTTATCACAGATTGACTGCTACCAGCATGTGTGGAAGGATTACTCAGTGGCACACATTTTTCCTGCTGAGGCTGGCTGTGTGGGCACCTTAAGTTACAGCCACTTCAAAGTCTGGTGTTAGCGGTCCATTAACCACCAGTAATTAAAGTGTCATATTAAATGGCACTGAGCCTGCTGCTTTCCCTGGACTGTAAAAAAAAAAAACTGAAAGAAATGGTTGCATGGTTTCCTGCAGTCTACCCTCATTACCAAAGTAAAGGCAGAGAAATTTTGGCAGTGCAGTGATTCCATTGCAGGGCATTCCACGTGGGCCCTATGTAACATGTTGCCTATAATTTCCTCTTTGTGTTCACCTATGCTTTGTCCGCTCGTAAATATGTCACAAATTAATTGGGAGGTACAAAACTGTGTCAGAGAAGCTGATTGCTGTTGACATAACCTTTACTTTAAGTGCTCATTTCACAAATTCTGGCCCCTTACTTTTAAAATGGCCACATATAAAATCCAGAGGCTACTGGCATTCAGACTGTACATACTGTGTAAGGACTTGAAATGATGAATAGTTTCCATTCCACACAAGCACAGAGCAAATCAAAATATAAATGTCTCTGGGTCCATTTACCGTCTGACAGAAAGAAGATTCAGCTGTGTGTTAGAGACCCAACATCTGTCTAGAATATGAGGAGCAGATGAAGATGATCAGGCACAAGCCTGTAGGAACGCTTCATCAGTACCACCATTTATGTAACAAATGTGTTCATTTGAATACATTTCCAACTGGACGCTGTTCAACTATTCATCATACAAAGAGAATGTTACAATATTTTCATACAAGTGAACTGTCAATATTTATCTCGGTTTGGTCAAATTTCATTTGTACGACAACAACCAAAGCTGGACAAATATCCAGGATGTCTTGTAGACATCTGCCTGCTGTGTTTGAAAGATGAAGAATGGGGAGCATTTGCTGATTGGAAAGACGTTAGCGAGACATGGGTATTTGTTGGATGCCTTGCCAATGACCCAATCAAGATTACTTTACTGTACATTAGCCATACGCTAGTGAGCACTGACATGCAATAAAGGTGTGTCTGTGTTTTTGAATTCATGTTAACCTCTTATTGAACTCAGAACTCACCAGAGACTGCAGTTCTCGCTCTTCTTTTCCCCTCCCCCTCTCTGTAACATTACATTCATGAAGTAAAATACAGCATCAGCAGTCAACATTCATTCACATAAACACCTAACAATGGAGGTCACCTCCAGAGATCAGTCAGGTTGATAAACAGGAATGAAGATGAATTCACCTTGTAATGCTGAAAATGAAAACGAAATGTCTGAGCTCTCCTCCCATCAATAAATAGCTGCTGATCAGAGCCAGAATCTGACATGACTCCCAGTGTTTATTCCTCCAGAAGGTCTGGCTCTGCACCTGACTGTGTCCTCCAGAGCTGTCTTTTTTTCATTGTTTAATTGTTTTGATGAAGAGACCTCTAATGGTAGAAATTACAAATTACTAGTTTCATAGCAATAACACCTAAAAAAAATGTTGACACAATATGCAGATGTATTGTTAATCAAATCATTTAATTCAATTTCTTGAGGTAGCCCTAATTGGAAATTACTGGTCTAGAGATTATAGGGACTGTTATGATGGAAAGTTTTCTTAAAGGATTTTTCAGCTAAGGTTGCCTGACTGTATTTCGCATTATGATACAATATAGCCAGTATTAAATACACTATCATAAAGTTGAAATAGGTTATTACCATCGCACTGTCAACGGCTTACTTTCATGTTTTCACATAAATGACACATTCAGTTCAACAGTCGTGCGATTATACATTTCTTTGGAGGGACAAATAAAAAAACGGTCTTGGAAAATTAAATGAGCTTTTCAGAGTTAAAGAGGCATTTTGCTTTGCCAACCTCAATATAATAAATGTAAAGCTATTACAACCTGAGAAGTGTTGGTATTGGCAGCTTGTCAGAGCAGGGGCAGTAAAACAGTGCCATATGAGACTGGCTGCCATGTGTGTAGATCTGAAGCGCTATCTGTTCACAATCCAGCATTAATACCAATGAGACACATTCAAGAATGGTATAAATTCCATTTTTGACACTGTTGAAGTTGTAACAAAAGCTTAATAGGTCAGTCTTATTACTTTTCCAGCAGTATGATGTTTTAGGGCTTACATCCAGCACTTTCACCACCAACTGTATGGTCTGTGGTATTGTATCATTCAAAGCATTTGTTGAGCGCATTGCTGTGTTTGAAAGTATGTATTTTCTCTCTTTCTTCATAAAAAACTGAATATAAATCTACAGATGCACTCGGCTGTAACTCACAGGCGCATTTATGAGGCCCTCTGGACTATTAAGGAAAACCTCACTGTAGACATGTCAGGTGGGAGAGAAGATTTGGTCAGCTTTAGTACAGGACTTTTCTAAGCTGGATCTGTCCCAACACCAGATTGCTCGCAGGCAAGGGCAAAAAAAAATAATAAAAATAATAATGTCTGTGAGCTGGTTAGAGTCTCAGAAGGAGTCCAAATCAATCCTGCGTGATTTACACAGGTTCAATTCTTTCTGTAATACATGTTATGATATATATGGGGATCTCAAGCAGTGTACAAGTAAAACTAATCACAACAGTCTCTGCTGTGGAAATATTTTTCACCTCACTTTTGCCTGCTTGGGGATTACTTACATTCTCCTCAACTGGCTGCTTTTTGCATGCAGGTGGGACGTGTGCCAGGAGCACTAAAAATAAAGAAATGTGAAGAATTGAATTCCTATTACAAACAAGCCAAAGCCAGGGGGGGATTAAAGGCTGCTTCCGACAAATAACACTCGTAGAGGTGGACAATAATTCCATTTATTCCACAGAATATTTTCTTACTGCATGTGAGACACTTTTTTTAGGTTGGGAATTAAAATTGATGCTTTTGTTTTTGGTTTATATCGTTTTACTCAGTAGCAATGTCACTGGGGAATTTTTCTTGCCAGAAACGATTAAGATGATGTTATAGGTCAGTATGAAAAGGCTACTGTTTCCCAAGTTTTCAGACCTCATAGCAGGAAATCCTCCCAATAAAATTAGACAAAAGTTAAGTATTCTTCCAAAAAAACTACTTTTATTATAACAGATTTTTAACAAATCAAATGAAATGCCTATATTGTGATAAACACGCATAAGAGAACACTTAAGAAAAACAATAAACTGAATCTAGAAAATCTATAAATTTGATAGATGCACATAGATACTGTAGAACAAAATAATAATCCTTCAGGTTCAGTTCTTTGGCTGGTTCAGATGAGTTTTTTTTTTTTTAGTGATCATTACAAAAGTTAACAACAGGGATGCCAAGTTCTCTCTGACCAGAGTGACTTTTGGTTAAAAAAGGAATTGCAAGTGTTGTCTGTTCTAACAGTGTGTTTGTTCCTGGCATGCTGTGTATTTTGATTTGTTGTTTGTATATATTCCACTAGTGTAAAAGTTAGGATATAAAAAAACGCAAAAATAATTGTTATGGTTTGGTGGATGTTTGTAGCAGGACCCAAAAGCGGACAACCAGAATGAGTTTAAAGGAATTTATTGAACAACTGTAGAGCAGAGTAGAGGTGGCAGTAACTAGTCTGGGCTGTGAGTGGTTGTTGGAGAGGAGAGGCTCACAGTGGGGATGGCAGCAGCTCGGTGGGAACACCTGAGGGGGAGACACAGGCGTAGAAACAGGCTGTGGGTCAGCTGGTGTGTTAGCAGGCCTCACTATGACTTCAGCTGTAGTTTGGACCCAGAGATGTTGGTGGAGTGAGACACCGAAGGACCAAATTGGAGTCAAGGCTCACAACGCTCGGAGGTTACCAACATTGGAACGGTTGAGGAGAAACAAGGTTAGATCAGTGGGAGAGCAAAAACAGAAGCAGGAAAAAAGGACATGAGCAATTCAGCCATCTACCACGTTGTGGAGTTTCATTTGAATTGGGACTGGTTGACAGGCAAAAACCAACCAGTTATCAAATTAGAGGCTATTTGTAATTTCCATCTACCTCAAACAAATAGGGGGCAGCATTCCCCCCTTTCTCAAGGCTTAGTTCAAACCCTTTACCATTTTCCATTTCTCTAAATGTTTTATTTGTTCCTATGCAAATTCATTATTGCACATTGTTAAAATGGTAAAAATATATACAGTATATCACAAAAGTGAGTACACCCCTCACATTTTTGTAAATATTTCATATCATCTTTTCATGGGACAACACTGAAGAAATGACACTTTGCTACAATGTAAAGTAGACCGCGCACATCTTGTATAACAGTGTACATTTGCTGTCCCCTCAAAAGAACTCAACACACAGCCACCAGGTGAGGAGTACAAAGAGTGTGCCTTGCCCACAGTCAAGCATGGTGGTGGGAGTGTCATGGTCTCTAGCATGTACCAGCTCTGTGATGTCGCCATGGAGGAATGGAAGAGGATTCCAGTGGCAGCCTGTGAAGCTCTGGTGAACTCAATGCTTAAGAGGGTTAAGGCAGTGCTGGAAAATAACAGTGGCCACACAAAATATTGACCCTTTGGACCAAATATGGACAAGTTTTTAAAAAATTATTTTATATTCTACATTCTACTCTACTACATTTATTTGACAGCTTTAGTAACTAGTTACTTTTAAAAAAGGTTTTACACAATAGATAATGTAACAAGCTTTTAAAATGCAACGCATTGTGGACCTCAGTGTTTTTTCCCTCTAAACTTCTCACATGGTTTAATGTCAATACATGTTGAAATGATCCACTATCTAACGAAAAAGCAAGGTTGAGATAAGTCCAGACACTTTAAGACAGATTAGTGCTTTGTTTTTTTTCCCCTCTCCCATTAATCATGTCACAACTCCTCAAATGTATGTGATGTTCCTGTACAAAAACTATATTTAAAGTATTTCAGACTAGCTCCACTTCCATGAGCAACAACAGTAACATGCTGCTTACACACTGATGCTTCACTGTTAATAATATGTGAAGAAAAGTGAATGACAGGATGCTGTAATTTGGTGCTGAAGGTCAACGCTGCTCTCTGAGCAGCTGTCCTCTGTCTGATAGCTCCCATCTGTTTACATTAATTCATGTAATCAACCTCATGCTGGCGGTTTGGCACATAATAAACATTAAACACTTTAATACTGTGGAGTACGCTGAGGAAGATCGGATATGCCTTTTCCGTTGCTGCCACTAGATGGCGTGAGAGCATTATCAGGTGACAGGTCCTGTTGCTATGGTGATGATGCTAGTGACTGAAAACTGTGGCTCGACCCTGACAACCGCGACTTGAACATTACATATCAGTCAAGGTCGGTAACGTTAAACCCTTTATCGTGTCATATGTTGCATTTCTAGCATTAAAGTTTTGGTCTGAGCAGTTAATGTTGATTTACATGATTGGAAATGACTGTGATCGGGCTCAATACTGCCTCTCGGGTTTCCCATGATGCATCGCTTTATTTTGTCTAGTAGCTCAGGGAGATGATAGAAAACTGACACAGCCACCCCCGAGCCACCCTCCCCTCTCACCCGACCGAGGCGAGCCACTGACGGCATCACCAACATGACCCGCAAGGCAGAACGCACTTAGCCGGTGTGGCTAGTCTGTTTAACCATCTACAACCGTTTTCAGGACACTCGACGCGCGCATATTTTAGCCATAAGGTAAGCTCTCCATGAGATAATGTGCTGTTGTACTCTCGTTAGCCACTCAGCTAAGCTAGCATAATTAAATCCTCATACGTACTTCCTCTGCATGGGGATTCATTCAAAAACGTTTTGAAATTCCGCATTTCTGGTAGTACTATGCGTATTTTCACACGCAGTACGGCTTATTTTTATGTGTTTTTCAATTCGGTATTCACCCAAGCAGGTTCACCTCATTGACATCTCAACCCTTGCAATAGGCTGGCTTCGTCAGAGAAATCTTAAATGATACGTTACGATGTGTGACCATTTGAGCTAAAAACTGGACTTTTAATAAACTGAAGGCCTCTTTGGAGGATTCAGCGTCTGCAGAATTTACCAGAACAACTTAATGCCTAAACACGTTATTTATATTGTACTTGTGCTACGGATTTTAGAGGCAGTTTGGTGTGACATTTTTCTCAGCTAGCTTGTTTGCGGTTCTGTTAACTGGACAGCTCCTCCCTGGACAGCAGCCGCACACAACATTAGCTACAAGGACAGCCTTTGTGATGACCGTACCGAATGCAGTCCAGGCATCCAGTAGTGCTCAGGTAATAAAACAACAAGGAAATTGAGATGTTTGGATGCCGTCCACAAGCACCACTCGCTTTACGTCCACTAATACGTTTGCTGATGATCAAAATAAGGTAATGTCCTTCATGATACCGCTGTCTGAAGCTTGACGATGTCATCTGTGTTGAAGTAGTGATCCTCTGGCAGCCCGTGTCAGAACCAGCATCGGTTTAATGTGAGCTGTTGCTTCGGGGTGCTGTCCGCAATGCAGGTGCTGAAATTGAAAGTGCCGTAGAAAGTATCAGGCGTCGGTGTCAACACGTTGCTCATGTCCTGTTTGCTATCGTTAATGGTGATATTAGATAAGCTGTCAGCGGTTTATTTGTTGTTGATTTTATTTTCATGATTCATAGCGGTAACTTTTGCTAACCCTAAAATACTTGCAACAAAACTAAAGACATCTGTGCGCAAAGAAACAGCCTCACCACAGGAGGACCAGTGACTGATAAGCTCTAGTTGTAGCTACTAGCTAATATTACATGCTGCTGCAGTTCACTGATCATGTATTTTCTCTGAATGGTTAGATGGCTGTTGTGGTGTTTGTGTATAAGGGAAAGAAATATGCACACGCCCTGTCTGTGCTGGCTTCTTAATTACCTCCTGCACTGTCTCTGAACAAAGAGATCTAAACTTTATTGTCTCTCTTTAATTCATGAAAATAATACTCCCATTGTCATCGCCACAGTATGACAGGAGCCATGTTTTAAGTGAGCTGTGGTCTTGTCTTTTCCAATGGAGGAAGAGATCTGGGATGAGAGATATGCTTGCAGTGCAGAGTTTACCGGAAGGACTCCACCTTACTCATCAATAATGGATTATCTCCTCAGCCATTATTACACACCACTGGCTCCATTGTGATTACCAGCCTGTGTATTGGTTCTCGCATTCTCATTTCCTATCCTGCTGTAAGCCATGACAACAACAACAACAACAACAAAAATCACACTACTGAAACTGGGGAGTGTGTACAGCAGGGTGTCGAAGGATATATTATTCATGTGAGTGAGCTGATGATGTAATAGTGAGAAGCTCTTGGATGTTTTATTGAAACACTCTTATGCATTCAGGGAGAGGCTTCTTCTGCACTCAGGAGGGACTGTAGCAGGGATCAATGTGCTCGCAACTCTCAGTAGTCTGGCAGAGGGTGGAGTTGTTGGGACGGAGTGATTGTTTCTGTCTCTCTGGCACTGGAAACAAGGACGTCCAATGAAGGGTGGGAGGAAGTAGGTGGGGCGAGGCAGAGAGGGAAGAGAACGGTAGGCCTCATGCCACGCTCAGTGTCATTGTGATGTCTATTAATGTATAGGTCTGTCACAATAGATACGTTATCGATGTTTGGTACATATATTGTCGTACATTATCCACTTGCTAATGTACAGCAGGGTCCAAAAGTCTGAGACAACAGGGGTTAGGATTGTAGCAATATACCAGTTTCAAGTCATACTATAGTATTTCTACATATTATTATCAGTATTTCTTATATCTACAATATTACATTTTACTATATTAGTGTTGTTACAAATATATATATATTTCAAGTTTATAACAAGTTTCTTGTCTGGGACTGAGGACTCAGGACATAGTATTTTCTGAAGTTATAGTAAGCATTTGTTACACTGGAAAAAAACTGTCTATTTTTATTTCTTTAAGGATCTGTATTTCTTTATAATTGATGATAATAATAATCATCATCATAATTATGTCATTCTGTATAATGCGATACTGTCAGACAATTATATTTTCTGAGAGGGTTATTGAAATTATTGTACCATTGCAACCCTTGTCAAGATACTTCTGTATGCTTCTAAATGTATTATTTTTCTAATTTCAAAACATTGTACCAGAAGCTCAGTTGGTAGAGCATGCAGTGCACCCCATTAGCTGAGGCTGTGTCCATATCTTAGCATTTGGTTTGTCTCCCTTTTGCTTTAATGAAGGCATGCACTCAAGCTCACTCCACAAGGTAGTGTTAAACCTGCTGACTCATGTTCTCCAGTGTTCCAAGCTGCTTGTGATGTCACAGTATGCTTGGCTTTCTCAGTCTTCAAGTACCCCCATAAGTGTTCAGTGGGATTGAAGTCAGATGACTGTGGAGGAAAAAGTTCATGACAGTCAGGACTCCTTGGTCTTCTTTTGTCTCCAAGTAGTTCAAAGTTTTGATGTGGCCTTGCGCTCATTCTCCTGCTGCAGTAGTGATCCTTCTCCACAGAGATCAGACCAGAGTGTGGAGCAGGTCTCTTGGTACATCTCCTTGGTCAGGGTGGAGTCAGTTCAGCACAGGTGTCCAAAACACTCCCAGAATTGAATATTCCCACCACTGTGTTTCCCTGTGGGTTTGAAACTCTGTGGTTTCATTCTCTCTCCCGTTGGTCTCCTTACATACACCCTTCTGTTACTGACAGAAATCCAGAACTTGGATTCATCAGGAAATAGAGCTCTCTTCATGAGCCACTCTGAAATTCTGGTATTTCTTTGCCCACCTCAAGTGTTTGTTCTTGTTACCTCTCTTGAGAAGTGATTTAGAAACTGCTACTCATCCTCTACACTACAAGACAGCCTTCTTATAAGTGCCGATTGGAGCATTGTGTTGTTTAATTAGCAAATTCTGCATCTGTGATAACGATGCTTTTCTATGTCCCAGTAAAAAGCTTGATCTTCCAATGGGGTGGTCACTTTTGGTGCTTGATTGTGCTTCGCTTGAAGTGTTACATGCACTGCCCCCTTAGAAGCCTTTCGTCAATCATGATTTGATGTTTATCAAGTCCCTCTTTACTTAGAATAACATCATTACCCCTGACTTCTGATACTTCAATTCACTGTGTGAATCCCCAGACTTCCAGTAATTCAAAAGTAGAGTTGCTATAATTATGTCACACTCACCAAAGCTTTGACCAATAAAGCAGGGAGATTTGTAATAGTTAAAGGGAAAATAGATTACAATATGGTTGATTTGGTTAATGTTTATGTACCACTTAGTAGTGATAAATTGTTTTTAAAGCTGTTGCTTGAGCTCTGGAGGCTGAAGAAATTCTAATTTGTGTCAGAGTTTGCAATATGATTCTAATTGTTAAGCTTGTTACAATGTACAGTAAGAGAAATAGGACCCCGCTGTTGTTTGATGTGTGGAGGGACCTTTATACAAAGATCACTAACAAGACAAAAGGTAGATGACATTGTTAGTAACGAAACAGAGAAAAAATGAAGGTTCACTAAACAAACATTCTATGAATCTTGTTTACAGCAGCTAAATATTTAGTGAGGCGTCTCAGGGTACAGTAAGACTCTGCCACAGTGCAAATGATTAGAGACCCACATACAAAACAGTTACTATATGAATATGAAAAAATAGAGGATGTTTTCAAAAATTACAATTAAGATTTATATTCACAGCCCCCAGCAAAGGAAGAATGAAGAATGTCTTGATTCATTAGTCTTACCATGTAAAGGGGAAATGTAAAATGCAAAATTAATTTCAAAAATAAATAAATAAATGTCTAATATATTTCTTAACCCCGCCGCTTCATGTGCTGTGATTTCGGCTATATCTGAAAGAGGGAAAAATAAAGAATATTGTGAATCCTATAGATCAAAGATAACATTAGGCATACTCTACGTATTATAGACCAGATCCAATTAATTGAATGCGTTGATTTGGGAGACTGTGTTTTCAAGAACAGGCAATACGCTGCATTCAAAGTCTTTACTAAGAACCTACAGCCAGGATAAAATTTGATGGTTACTTAACTGACCCAAGTTGAAGTCTTCAGACTCATTTTTTTGTCCGACCAACAGACCATCAATTATTTTTGTAATTGATCAATTGTTCAATTCACATTTTTCTGCTTTTCTTTGACATTTATGTACATACAGTCGCAGTCAGAAGTTTACATACACTTGTAAAGAATATGTGTAGTAAATCATGGCAGACTTGAGTTTCAATGATTTCTACAAACTATTTTTTTTGTAATGGAACAAGTGAAACACAAACTACTTTGGTTCAAGTTTGGTTCAACAACAAAGTTATTATAGGTCTTCTGAAAATGTGAACATTGTAACCTAACTTTTTTGCATGTTTGCTGCTCTTATCAGTGAACAGGGTTTGAATTTTTACACTTGTTCTGTTAGCTGAAGTGTGAAAGGATTTCATGGTATTATCTATTTGCGATTAGTTCGAGCTGTCATCTAAAGTAGATTGGTTTGGCCAGTTGGCAGACGGAGCAAAGATGGAACGCATCCAAATGGGCGAAAGAGTGAGAATTAACAGCATGTTTGCTAGGTAGATTTGCTTGTTTATCGTCTTTATCTTCTTTCTCTTTTCTCTGTCTCTGAAGGTTGTGAGACTGGTGTGTGGACATAATCAGCCATGGCATCAGCAAATGTCACGCTGGAAAATCAGCTGCAGAGTGCACAGAAGAACCTGCTCTTTCTCCAGCAGGACCACGCCAACACACTGAAGGGCCTTCATGCAGAGATCCGCAGATTACAACAGCAATGCACAGGTGAGCACAGCCACCTCTTCTATTAATGCTGCTGCAAAGGGATGCACATTTTATTTAGACAGATATTAGACAGTCAACTGATTTGAAAATTATCATCAGTTAGACATTAATATAAAAAAAAAAGTTTTTTAACCACTGATTTGATGCAAAGTCAGAGTAGGCAGTAAGTTGAAAGAATAAATGAAGTCATCATTAAGTTACTTCACCGATAAAATTAAATAACAAAGAATAATGACTTTAATTCAGTTTCAGAGCTTTTGCTATCCAACATAAGCCAAGCTATATTTAGGCTACCAAATGGATAGAATATATTTATATAATTTGTACAGAGTGTCTTTTTGTATTTTTATTTAGATTTTAGATTTTTAGTTAAATTCATTTTCCCATATCAGTATTTTGTTTTTTGTGTTTGTGCCCATCTCTGATTGTTGATTAATAAACAAATCATTAACATCCCTCCCTGTTGTGAAAAAACAGCACATTAAATAACCTCTTAGAGGATACATCATGATAAAAGATTTAACAATTGGAAACAGTAAAACAAAAAACATTGATCCCAGCTTCCTTGAACTGATATAGGTATTATTCTGGTAAGTGCACTCAGGCACTGTAGTGATCCATCAGACCAAAAGAGCATACCACCAGTGATAGATCACACAGGACGCTGTCTGCTGTATCCCTGATGTCCCTGTCCTTGGCTAACCTGCCACTAAACCTGACGTGAAACTCTCACTAATCTTGTTAAGTGAATTCTTCACCATATGGAAAGTACGGAAATGCAGTGCTGTTCCCAACATGCATGCTGTTTGAGAGCTGCAACCCCATGTGACACTGACATGTAAATAACCCCCTTCTTGTTTTTTCGCAGACCTGACATATGAGCTGACTGTGAGAAGCTCTGATTCCACAGGTAAGCCACATGCCACATGCCCATCAGTTTTACCACCGACATAAGCTGGTTAAGCTTTTATGGGGGGGAAAAACACATAATAAAACACATTTAATGCTGGCATCAAAAAAACCCAAACAACGGACAAGGTCTGTAAAGGTGTATTAACACTGTTTTGCTTTGGAACTTCACCTGAGAGATATTTCAGTTTGGAATTTCAGTGTTTCCTTTTGAGTACTGGCATCTAGCATCACGTACCTGTATCAAATATATTTTCTATGTAGTTTGATGATATCCACTCCAGTAATATCTCAAGAGTTCAGTTTGTTTGTTGGACTAGTTTCAGTTTTTTAAACACGTTTCACCTCTCATTCAAGAGGCTTCTTCAGTTCTAACTAACTGGAGGGGAGTTGCAGGTTATTAAACTGTGTGGGAGTGTCCTTAGAGAGTTGCTAATGACATGCGTGAGCTCTGAGTCGTGAAGACCACTTGTGGGTCGTTTGTTGATAGGTAATGTCTTAAGCCACATCCTTTTGGATGAGAAATTAAACATCTTCAAGAAACTGAAACACACCCAGTTGTCAACGATACAGCGCTTAGAAACATCTGCTGTGTTTCACTGTTCCATCGTGTCCACTTTCAGCTGTTGCAGGAGTCATGTTTAGTTACTGCTGGTGAAAACACAAGGTTTCCTTTGATACTGCTTCATAATAAAATAATAAAAGCTTTTAGATGAGTAAATGACAGGGGGCTTTCATTGTGTAGAAGTTATATGAAATGAGATGTGTTTGTGACTGAATTATCAGTGATTCTTCAGTAGTATTGCATAGATTGAGACAAGCGCAGTAGCAGGTAGCTCACATGTGACTGAAATACCAAACCCTGGCTGCGCTGGGCAGCCATGCAGAGTCAACTGAGTAGAGCCAGACTGGCAGGCAATGGAAAAAACAACTAAAATCAACCAACATTACCATGACTATGATATAGCACAATAGTGCTCTGATTCAGCTCCAGTCTTTAAGCTGGCTGGAAGTATAGAACAGTTCAGCATGGAAGCCTCTGTCAGGCCATATAAAATGTAATTATTTACAGGGGACTGATGACCTCATTGGTGTGTCACATGTTGCAGTGCACCAAGATCACAATAGGTCTTAGGCTTTTCAACATGGCTGGCCCAGATTTGTGCGGTACTGTCAGCTCCTCCACTTAGAGGCACTATCATGTTAGTGTTGAAGATCTCAGAGATTGGAGTGCTGGAAATGAGATTATCTGTCACACAGTGCTAATGCACAGCCTGCAGCCTCTTTAGTGCAACAGGGCTCAGCTGTTCCAGCTGGGGTGAAAATGTACCAGCTGCACTTTAAAACAATGAGAAAAAGCACCGTCATCTTTTAAACCACTGCTGTAATTGACTTTAGGAAATGTAAACTAGACTTCAAAAACCTGCATTTTTTTATATACGCACATTTACATTCATAATTCTCTACTCAACTCAACTCAACGACTGTGTTTTATTCCACAATTTTTGCCAACATGGCTGTATGTATGGGTGGGGCAGGGCAGCAGCAGTGAAGGTCAGAGGAGAGCAGTGCCTGATGTCTACCAGAGCTGTTATGTGAAACTGGAGCTCTCTGCAGATGAGTCTCCATAGGATCATACTGTCTCCATCAGCTAACAGACTTTCCATAGTGTCTGCACTTAATGTCCTAATGCCTGGGCTGTCTGGGGATATTTGTGTCACTGGGTGTGTATTTCTATGTGCATTTTATGTGTACTTGTATTAGCTGTTTACAACCTGCATGAATCTTGTGCATTTATTTAAATGTCTGAAAACAACTAGACCTTTGTTACATATTTTGTTGTGTACACATTATCCAAGATATACCCAAAAACTTCTGAGAGTAAGAGGGAGTAAGGAAGTCGGTGAACGAGCCTAAATGCAACATGATTAAAACCAATACATTGCCTCATTTGAACATTTGTGTTTGAGGCTCCTCAGACAGATTTTCATCAGCAGTGGTGGTTGTTTAATGGTGGGTTCCCCACCAGTGAAGCAAGTTTGACCCCTGCAGGATCAGACGTGTTCATTTGTGTTACTTGGCTAAATGTTTGGCATTTCCCCTCTCCTCACAGTAACTTCATGTTCATGAAGTAAAGTACATTTTAACTCTCGCTCCACTCAGCAGTCAACATTACAGACCATAAATACCTGACAATGGAGGTGACCCTCACTGATTACTGCTGCAGTCAGTTTGATAAACAGGAGTGAAGATAAATCCACTTTTTAATCCCAAACGTTTCTAAGTAATCTTTGGTTGTCAAAGGTTAAGGCCACTGCGAACTCACAAAACACATTGTTGACCATGAATCACCAGTTCATTTGATCATTTTGACAAAATTTCACATAGTTGTATGAAATCAATCTCAAATGTGACTTAATATTCTGCAAAAAAATGTTCTGGTGATTATTCAACACCATAGCTCAGGAAAAGCAACTTGACTGGTGCGCGTACGCATACAACTGCAAGGCAGCAACTATAATTGTGATTCAGAAATCCCATAGTGTCTCTTTATATATATTTTGCTGTGTGTTTAACCATTTTTTTTTATTGTGTGTGCAGACAGCAGTGAGGTCCGATGCAAGGAGCTGCAGAGGAGGTGTGAGGAGCTGGAGGCCCAGTTGAAGAAGAAAGAGGAGGAGAACACAGAGCTGCTCAGAGACCTTGAGCAGAAGAATGCCATGATCTCTGTTCTGGAGAACACCATTAAGGAGAGGGAGAAGAAGTACCTGGAGGAGCTGAAGATGAAGAGCCACAAGCTGGCTGTTCTGTCTGGGGAGCTGGAGCAGAGAGCAAGCACCATTGCATACCTTACCTCACAGCTGCATGCCACCAAGAAGAAGCTGCTAGCTGGCAGTTCGTCTGAGGCCAGCCCCAACGTCAGTCCAGTCACTTCATATAAGCCCACACCTCCTCCGGCCAAGGACAGGCAGCCTGAGACTCCACGGCGTCGCATGAAGAAGAGTCTCTCCCAGCCTCTTCACCCAGAGCTGACCGAGGTGTATCGGCTTGGCCCTGACGGTAGACGTCTGGTTTTACGAGAGACGGTGGACGCCATGCCCGACCCCACGCCCTTCCTGCAGGCTGGAAGAGATTCACCTGAACCGCAGGTGGTGCGAGAGCGGCCTGCTGTTATACCTCCTATTGCCTCTGAGCGCTCCCCCATCTCTCCCCTGGGTGCTATGGCCAGTCCTCGTCACAGCCCCGCCCGGGACCGTCAGTACAGGGCTCATGTAGGCGTGGCACACCGCATCCCTCACGGTACCCCTCCCCTGGCCCCGCCGCAAGCAGAGCTGGAGACACTGGCAGTGGACCAGGTCAATGAGGAGAAGGTTGTGCGAAAGCGTTCGGGAGCTGACAGGACAGTTTAACACTGCAACGCTAACACGCACATAAAACACACACACACATCTACTGTATACACACTACACTGCAAGAGCAGGAAGGAGCCTGACCCACTGTGTAGCCCGCTTTTTATGCAACACTGCAATATAAAGGAAAATACAAAATGATCATTTTGTTCATGGTATTCCATGCAGACTTTTCTTTATATACATTAGAAATATAAAGCATGCCAAATGTTTCTTATTCACGGCCCGTTGTTGATCTTGTATTATACACATGTTGACTTTCACATCATTCTGTCTCATGTGGTGAGAAAAACAAACTCTCAGCCAAATATCTGCATCAGTGCCTGCTTGACTGGGTCAACCATACACAAGCTGAGTAGTGTAGTAATGGCTAATAGTTACCTTTACGTATCTCTGTCTGCTCCATCAAGTCAAATGTACTCCGGACATATCAACAAACTATATAAACAACATGTCTGCAGCTTCATAGAGGGTAAAATTTAAATTATTAAACTAATCCCCCCCCTCCACTTTTATCTTCTTTTATATCAGTTTAATAACGTTACTGTAGGTACAAGCTACATAATGTGCAATTGAAGTTTGCTGTTGAAAGGTGAAAGAGCTTTAAATTCCCCTTTCTGTTGTTGAATAAATGCAGTATGAAATGAAGGTGAACATGGCGTGTGTGTGTGTGTGTGTGTGAGAGAAAGAGACTGAGTGTGTGCTTCAGACGAGAGAAATTAAGGCTTAAACAATACCTGTTAATGTTATTTTGGATACAAGGGGCATTTTTAAAAATAATGCTGTAATAGGATTTTGTGACATTAACAAAGTACTTCATAAAGGCTGTACATTTTCAAGTTTTTTTCTTTTTTAAATTTATTTATTGTTTAATAGAGAACCCTAAGCACCTCAGATATTTACTGTAGTCACTGCACACCAACATGAAGGTGATTATAATCA
Organism: Acanthopagrus latus; assembly: GCF_904848185.1. Taxonomy (NCBI): domain Eukaryota; kingdom Metazoa; phylum Chordata; class Actinopteri; order Spariformes; family Sparidae; genus Acanthopagrus; species Acanthopagrus latus. Next base: position 4,132,492 of record NC_051043.1, on the reverse strand, counting down.
CTTAATAACCTGCTTTTCACATTAACATCACTTGTCCTTGAAGTATAAATCAATACAATAAAGGAATGTGTTTTTTGGGGGTTGGGATATCTGGTTTCTGTTTGTAAAAATGGTGACAAAATAAAAGAAATGACACATTTACTAAGATGTTGAACCATTTTAAGCCTCTAGAACAACCTGGGTATATATTATAATTTCTGGAAGTCCACTGGTGAGATGAACACCATTCTTCCAAGAAGATACTCCCTCGTGATGTTTTGTCAGTGGTTGTGGAGAGCAGTGTATAACATGTCTGTCTAAACTTGCTCATAGAAGGGTGTCTGCAGGTTCTTAAATGAACAGTTCGGCCTAAAGTGAAAGTCCAGACAGTATCTACTCACCCTCACGCCAATGGAAAGTTAGGGGAGGTTTGATATGTCAAAAAACATTTCTGGAGCGTCACAGTTAAACAGCGATGCAGCAGTCCCCTTAACAAATGAAGACGGTAGAGACTTAAAAAAGAAAAAAATGGCTCTATATAGCTCATCCAGCATGATCCAGGTCCCCAGAAGCCCCAAGATCCCAAATATGTTTAAAAAGATGTTATTTACAGTCTTTTTAAAGCTGAAATCATCACTGCAGCTGCTAAGTGTTAGTGTGCACCCCGTCTGAAGTGGGTGCACAAGTTTCACCCTGAGTCGAAGGTGTAAATAATGCCTTTTCTTTATTAGGGGTCTCAGGGATTCTGGAGAGTTGGATTACATCAGACCAGCTATATGAACCATTTTGCTGTCAAGCTCCAGAAATGTTTGGTGGACTACAAAACGTCACCTGACTTTGACTTAAGTGACTCTTGGTATTGAAACAGGATGTGAGTCGAGATGGAAAACATTTTATAAATGTATACAAATGTATGTGTGGTTCAACAATTCAGCCACTAGGTGTCCTACTTGAATCACTGTAAAAAGTATACATTATCAAGTCTGTGAATTTATTCTCCTGAATTTCCTGAACCAGCAACCAGCAGCACTGATAATCCCACCACAGTTAAGGAAAAGGACGGTTGACACCAACACTGCAAATCTTGAAATAGGGTTCATGGTAAAATATTATCTGTGGTACGGACTTGGCCAGCATCAATGAGTCTACACATTTTTCGTTAGCATGAATCATGCTTCTGTGTTTAAACTCAACCCTCTGTTATACCACCGCCTCAAGTTTCTTTAACTGGATATGGAGTTCCTCCTCAGCTCCGCTTCTGGCACAGTGACTGATGTACAAATACTATTACTAAGGAATGATTAAAATAAATTTTATTCTCAGATATATATTTAGTTAAACTCACTTAAGGTAGACCTCTCAGTCTTCATATGTATGTTACAGTGACACATAATATATACTCATGGTAGTAGATTATTTGGCATAATATTTTCTTTAAAGTTTCAAATATAATTACAGTTCAAAAGGCAACTTAATGCACTTACAGGACTGCCAATGAAGGACATTTAAAGATCACAACTCACTGTAAACGACAAATACACTTGTCACACTTTTCATTTTTACACAAATTTAAAAGCGTTCCTCGTGGTAGCATAACAAAGTGCATACTTTAAATGATCAAAAAGTTCACATCAGACTTGAGATCCTTCAGATCCCAACAGCAGAGTGGACCTGAAAGCTCTCAATCTGAAAAATGTGTTAATTTACAAAAGGAGAGAATATTTGTTTAAAAATCATCTTTGGCAGCCGTCACAGTAAGGTATTTTTATTTTCATTAAATCAAGTAGGATGCCACATTTTCATGTTGCCAGAGTTTACAACCACTTCAATTACAATTTCATAATTGATATGTAAGTACTTGTTTTTGTTATTTTTACTTCTGCAAACTTTTTCATGGATACAGTTTGATATGTTGATGCAGAGCCTCAAACTTGCCATGTTTAGTTCTGATCTCTTGGCAGGGGATGTAATTCTATTCTAATCAAAGCCTGCGAAGGAGAGGTGACCATTTGTTATTTCACAACATTCCTTTTACAGCCCAAATGTGAGAGAAAGATGAAGGCAACAACCTCAATCTGTGAGAGTTAACATGTTCAACTCTTCACCCAGCTTCTGAGTGGAGATATTCACAGGGGTGTAGGGTACAGCAGGTAGAGAGCTGAGCAGTTTGTCACCTGCGACACTCAGCTCTCCTGGGGTTTGCAGAATGCTTGTTGGAACTTCAGGTAAATCTGGGATGGAATCCGGCTTTGACTCGTCCAACAAAGATTTCAGTTCCTCCTCCAACTCATCCATATCTTCATCTGCAAAAAACACAACAAGTTTAGATCTCGGTGATATTCAGTTGGGTCAATCTCTGCCAACTCACTCAAAATTCAAAACATTTCACAGTTGCTGTAGATTTTCTCTAAATTTTTTTTATTTCTGTTATATTCATGGGTCCTGGTAAAATCCTGATCTGTGGTACTCGTTTGTTTAATGTCGGACTAATTCAGTTCTCGGTGTGAAAGAAATACCCTGACGTTATGTTATCAGCTTTCAGTTTTCAGTATAATCCATGACATGAACAAGCATCAACCCAAATATAAAATATATTTAAATTAGGAACCGACAGTATGACTTACCTGCGCCCGTCACTCCACTGGATAAAGTTTGGTTCACCTCATCGTGAGTGTCACACAACTGGTTAAATCATAGAGAGGACACATGAGGATGCTTCAGTATAAGATCAAGTTAATTATCTGGCTGACTCAAAAATAGAAGTATGAATGAGAGTGACTGTACAGACTTTAGTAAAACATAATGGCTTCATGACTGCTTCATTTTTGTCATTTTGAAAAAGCAGGGCTGGGCAATATATTGTTATTATATCATTATCTAGGTGTGAAACCATATTTAGCTTCAATTTTTGATATGGTTGTATTACAATGGGCCATAATGTTTTCTTGTTTTCTCCTGGTTTTAAAGGCTACATTACAGGTGAACTGACTGTTCAACTTGTTCTAATACTTGCCTTTACACACTTAGTCATTACAGCCACGTTACTGATGACTGTCAAAAGATCTCATTCTCATTCCTACAGTAATGTTGGAATATCAATACTGAGATATTTGGTCAAAAACAGTGATATCATCTGGTGGTGCTGGCCAGAAAATGACCGAAAACCACCTCAGCAACATACAAGTTTGAAAAAATGTATACATTTATGGAGAATCAGAAATCTCAGATACTTGAATTTTAATCTCTCTCTTAAGCCTTCACGAAAGGGCATCATCACAGGGCATCATCACAGCCCCTGATCATTGATAGGCGTTCCGCCTATCAATGATCAGGGGCTGGTCTCCACATACTGCATTACAGGCGGTCTGAATCTGCTGATATAAAATTGGATAGGCACATACCCCTCCATGTGTTTTATTATTTTAATATCCTCAGTTTGTTTGAGCTTGTCTGTTCAGTTTGTTTGCTTTAGTTATCTGACATAAACAGCTGTATGTATTACTGTAAATCGCTTTGGACAAAAGCGTCTGCTAACTGCCGTTATACAGTCATGGTCAAAAGTCTATGTACACTTGAAGAGAACATGTATATCGTGACAGTTTTCAGTTCCAATGATTTCTACAGATCTCATGTTTCTGAACATGATTCAATATTATTTCAAGGCCCAGTCCTGACACATTAGACATTCTTCTTTCATCCAATATAAAAGTTGAAACAGTTCACTTCAACCATGTTACCAGACATTAGTTTTATACACCAGAGATCATGAAAGGTTTCTATTTAAATAATAAAATAAAAAATAGAATTCATGGTCTCAAAGTATGCAGCTACCTCCTGAATTTGATCCACAAGGTTCTCAGCACGTTCCACTGTCACATCCTTCAGAGAGAGTCTCAGGGCTGCCACTCCAGCCTGATAGGCCTGCATGACCTACAAACATGTTCAACACTGTCTTAAAATACTGACAACAGATTTGATTATACAGACAGAAAGAATAGTGATGTCTGTCTGCTTCTCACCATTTTGTCGGTCTGTGACTGGGCTATTCTGTCCAGGATCGCCCTGATGGACTCCAGTTTGGCAAACAAGTTGTTGGCTCTTGTTTCTACCCTTTTGCGGCCTCGTAAACACCTCAGAGCCTGTAGGAAAGACAGTGAGTATGACCACTGAACACTGTGCTCTGTCAACAGGTAATGCAAATTAAAAATGATCTGTTGTAAGTACCTTTGATTTCTTCCCTTCCTTCAGCAGCATCCGTGCTTCCTCTTTGAATCTGCACTTAGATAATACAAAGAAGTTTTAGCAAAAATCACAAAGTCTGATATCCAGAACATTTTAATACAATGCCGTAAGGATGTCCCGATCAGGTTTTATTTACCCCGATCCCGATCCAAGTCCTTTAATATCTAGTAAATGCCGATACTGAGTCCCGATCCGATACTTAGCCTTAACTAATATTTTCCTGGGTAATACAGCTGCATTAAAAAACAAGTACCTGCATCCAAGCTGTTCCTTAATAGGTTTTTTTATTTTGTTGAAACAAAGTATATACTTTCATATGGCTCTTCCTTATTCTGCATATGCTATTGCAACATTGGCCTACCACATTGTTTGTGTTAGCAGGAGAGACTGTGACGCTGCACTGTGACAGCAGACCTTCGTGTACAGCCAGCTGATGTGTTTGAGACGCAGCCCACGCTTGGTACCTCCATATCATCCACCGCTTTTTACATATTCCTTACATTGTCACGTAAAATGACATGGACGAGTTGCTTGTCTATTTCACACGTGTTCAGCATCTCCTAGATTGCCTGTTTTACATGCTCTGCTGTATAAGACACACAAAACTAGTGCACATACCGGCATGAAGTAACTTGAAAGTGGAGTCAATGTAATGTAATGCTGAGATGGTAGGGCATACCGGGGATTCAAAAACTCCAGATGATGAAGAAAACCCTGATCCGACCACAGAGATGAGCTGGTTATCCAGAGCGACTGATTTAATTCCCTTCTCTGTAATATTTTATCGTACCAAATGAGTAGTATTAAATGGTCGTAATGAAACGGACGTAATAACTTTATGTGCATGTTTGTCTTCTACCATAAGTTGTGTCAAGTTGTGACTTGGGGAAAAAAAAAATAATAAAATTGGCCTAGGGTCCAAATTCAAAATTGCTCATCCCTGATCAGTGGAAAAATGCCCATATTGCCCCAATCTGGACCCTGCAGATCGGATCGGGACATCCTTACAATGCTGTGCTTCTGACTATTAGTTCAACAGGTGGGAAAAAAAGACTACTAAAGCATCAAGTGGCACACACAGTCAAAACAGAAGTACCAACTTCTTTACCTAAATAGATTGTGTTGATTACAAATACCTACCAGACTATTACACCGTAGTTTAAGTCCACACATCATCAATCAGTACTAGTCCTACTTCTACTTAAGTTCATATTTGAGTTGACATACTTGTCAGCCTGAAGGCCCAGTTTCTCCACCCGCTCTCCCAGCAGCTTCTCACTGCGCTGCAGCTGGTAGATTCCGATTTCAACATCACTGACTGGGGAGACACGATCTTGGCCAGGCTGACAAAACTTAACAATCTGTAAAGAAGACACATAGACAGAAAAAAAACATTACACCAGCAGTCAGAGAAGAAAATATCCCTCAACAGGTTTTGATCTTGATGACTGAACAGTTTGTAGAATGCTAGATTATACTTTACCTTCTCGCCTTCGTGCAAAAAAACAGTCACTTGTTTGTCCCTCTGCAGCTGCAGGAGAGCCATGCACAGGGTGCTCTCATCAACACACACGTCAGAGGACAGAGTACACAGTTCTTGAAATGACAGGATGGAGCTGCTTGCAAATTCGCTGCTCCGGTACACCCTTAGTAATTCTGCTGCTTTCTCCTGGAAAACAAAAGATAACAAACTTTACACCCAGCAGCTGCCAACATGACTTTTCTTGATCAAGCGAAGGCTTCAACTGATGATAAGGTGAAAATCTTGATCAGTGTTTTCCAAAGCCCATGATGACATCCTCAACTGACTTGTTTTGGGTATAAATAACTGCAGGGATATAACTCTGTTGGAATAAAAAACTGAAGGGAGACTAACATATGGAACAGTCAGTTAATATAATGCATAGCATTAGAGCTCAAAGAATCAAATGATAAGTTATCAACTATAACATTAAGTGATTGACTATCTTTTCTTAATTAATCAATCAATTATCAAAGTGCTCTGATTTCAGCTTATTAAATGTGAATATTTTCTGGTTTCTTTACTCCTCTATGCAGAGTTGGGAAGTAACAAGGTACAAATGCTTTACTTAAATCAGTTATATCTATATCAGTAGACAGAGTAATGCTCAAAGGGTTAGTCAATCAAATCAAATCAAATCAAGTCTAATCAAATCGATAATAACCAAAAAAAGCCTATTTGATCTTTCTCACTTCTTTTTGAAAAATATCATGTAATTACACGTAAATCTAGGTAAGCTCTTGCATCCTTACAATAAATTATAATAATGAAAAAAAAATGCAATTTAACAAAATGTGGGGCAAACATGTAAATAGTATACATAAAATATAGGGACAGTTATGTTCATAGATATATACTATTTTTATTATGTGAACTGTGGCTGTAATGAATTATTGATACTTGTGACAATTTGAGAGGATGCTGAATATGGTTGTGTGTACAGTGATGATGGGGATGAAGCAATGAATCAATAAATTAAGTAAAAGTTTGAGGACAAAATTTGAGTAAAAATGATAAGATGATAGAAACGACACAAACAATTAGATACATATTGTGCATAGCATCTTACTACTATCCCATCATGTGGCAGTGGCACACAGTTCGACAAACCTTGACTAGTTCAATGACAACAAAGGACTCCTCCAGAGGCACCCTGCTGCCCCCCAGCAGAGTAGAAAACGTCCATTTCAGAGGTTTAACCAGCAGCAGGCCGACACCCCAGGACAGCCAGCCACAGTCCACATTGGCAGCAAACTCGGACTCCCTCATGACCTTCCCACTCCTGGCAGAAGTTAAAACATAGGTAATATTAACCCAGAGAGGCACGACAGTCAGCAGTGACAGGGCAGAAAGAGTGATGGCTACCTGGCCATGGACTGGATGACAGTAGGCAAACCGAGCGGGGACTTCTCTTTCCTCTTAAAGGTCTTGTTCAGCTCCTGCAGGCTGACACACACAGTGCCGCGTTGCCTGCAGTTCTTTACGACCAGAACCGTCCAGAAGTCCATCTTACTGTCCCAGTCTGTCGAGTTGACGTCTCGGTTCTCCTTGAAGTCGGAGAACATATATTCCATCCGCTCATCGTCGTCCCATTCAGGTGTCAGGTCCATTTCAGTGGCGTAATACCCCCAGTCTAAACTTTGGCTAACCCGACCTGCTAGTTATACCAAGAAGACAGCTAACACAGCTAACATTAGCTAGCTACAACCCAAGTTAGGTTAGCTGGCAACACCCACTATCTGCCCTCACTGCTTCCAGAAACAACTGTCACTGCTTATCGGACGTAGCATGTAAGCTAAAAAAAAATCGTCTGTTCAGGGAAAAGTGAAAGAAGTGTCTCACATGTCGCTGCCAGACATCAGAGCAGACCCTCATTTCGTCATGATGCATGTGAACATGTCATGACTAACGCGAACTAGCGTTTCACATATCAACAACATATGTCCGCACGCGTTTTTCAATACAGAACCGCGCAAGAAAGCGGAGATATGTGTACAAAAGGGCAAATGGTCGACTCCGCCCCGTGCAGACGCAAGGATAAACAAAGCAAGCGCTCCCTAAATTCCGTTCACGAACATTGTATTTGCGCTTTTTTTGCGCATCGTTTGTTGGGGATATAACGTAATAAAATACATGATGATATTTCAAATTGGATGAAATATTAAGTATATAGATGTTATGTAAATGTGTGTTATGTATCTATGTATATATTTAGATATGAACATTTTTATATGTAAACATTCGTATACTAATGTAATCACATGTATGTATAGAGGCGAAGTCACGTCCCTGCATACATTTCTTATTCCGCTGGTATTGTGCTACGAATTGCACATATGATGTTTGGGAATTTTTTGGAACGTCACTTACACAACTGCTGCGTGTAGTCTTTCTAACTAGACTTTCTTGACTTCGAAAATTATCTATTAAATTTACAAATATCACATGTGTACTTTATGCCACAATACAAATGGGATCGAGGAACCATTTGTCTCTATTCATTCACTAACATTCATATTGTTTTATAAATAAGGTCCACCGGAAGAGGCTTCGGCTCTTACGGAGGGTTTTGGAGGCCGAAAAATAAATAAATAACACATATACATATATGTTTATATAACATGTATTTCACCATAAATGAATAAATCACAGCTAAGACATTAAATATAGATGTTGAATTTATATTTGTAATATTTCATTTTTTAAATGAATATTTATGTGTAAACATTTGTATCTTTAGTTATTCATATATCAATTTATTGATTTGCTATTTCATTTATTCACATTTATTTATGGGCTACTTTAATTTATCCTTAGTCTAACTCAGCAGCGAAATAAATCTGTCACATTCATTCACCAGAGATCATGGGTTGAAAAGTCTGATTGGTGACTGATCAGTATTACAGACCTATTAGGCTCAACCAGTCGATCTGATTGATTTGATGTTCATGTTACAGTTTAATTTCAACAATGTCAATGAAAATATCACGAGCAGAAGAACTAAAGATCATGAATTCTCCTTTCCAAAATTACTCTAACTTTATTTAGCTCACTTTCCAACTAGCATGTGAAGGTTGATACCAATGGATGCCATACAGATATTACTTTTGCAAGGATGGTGCCTGCTCTGCCTCTGATCAGCTTGCCCTGAAATCCTTACTGATAAGACAGGACACAAGACTTTTGGGGACCATAAGCTTTAATTATACCCCCTTCCCACCAAACCTTCCATGTGCAAATATACACAGTAACAATTAAATACACTTTGTGACTGTACATTAAAAACAAATGAAAGAATTACAACTCTTTTTTTTGTTATAACTTAAAGTATATACTCTGATCTTGTTATAGCTTGGTCAAATCCCCAAATAGTGTATAACTCGCCCCATCATGCCTAATTTTGCCCAGGCAATGCCAAATATTTTCTCATTTCACTTCTTTTGAGGTTGGATAGCAAAATCAAGGAATATGTTTTTAAATAAAAGAGAGAATTTAAAATTAAGAGAACAGGTTCATATTTTTTGTTAATTTGGGGCCCCTCAATTAGTTTTGTTCATGCCTTAGACCAGCTTTGATCCCATGTTTTTTTTGTTTTTGCAGAGTGAACATTAAATCTAAAACAGATTCAAGGGTATCTCATATAAAGATAAAAATAAACACAGATTAAAAAGTAACGCAATGGTTAGTATTGCTTGGTTTTCATAGCTATATCATTTGTCCTGTGTCATGCAAAATTCTCCACAGATAAGGTACACCCTGTAACTTACAAAACTTTCATAGTTTTACAGTCACACTCTGATCTAGTGAGTAATTTAGATGCACATGCACATCATCTTCACACTAGTAAAGTATAGCACACTATATAATACTGTCAAAAAAAATAATTGGCATACATATATGGTTGGCAGAACAGAAGCAGTGATGCAGCATAGACATGACACTAGTGTTGGCATGTTACTGGGAGTTAACCCATCGTTTCATTTTAGTGCATAAAAATAGATTAATCATTTAATTAGTTGCCTTCAAACGTCGGGTGAAACAGCAGGCCGTTAGTTACATGGCTTAAACATTTCGCAGTCTTTCATTTATTTGGCACATTTTGATAAATTCTCGGGAAGCGCTCCGTTCCTTCCGTTCTGACTGTAACATGTCTACTTGGCACTGAGATCCACCACCAGGTGCTGGTAGGCCAGCGTGTTGCCTTTGAAGCTGGCAGCCAGCAGAATGTCCTTGTTGTCGACAGATACTAAGTTGAACGCCCGCGGAGCTCTCATGTTGAGCTCCTGGAAGGGCTGAAAGCGCTGAGTGAGGTCATCCCACAGGTATACTCTGGAGAAGGAGAAATCACTTCCGAGAATGAGGTACTGGCGCAGGCCCACTGTGAAAGGATACACTGCCATCGAGCCGCGAGAGGGAAGAGTCTGGATCTCTACAAAACGCTGCCCTTCCCAGCGAAGGATCTTGGAGTCACCGATGAATCGTGTGAGGCAGAGGTAGAGAACTTTCCTCACCCAAAAGTGCTTCACCATCTGCACATCTGCCAGCTCTGTGATCTGGGAGAAGAAAGCAAACTGTTTCTGGCTTCGGTTCCACTGGTAAACCACCGGCGGCTGAGAGGCGCTGGACAGGATGAGGTGAGGTTTTCCTGCGACATCAAGGAACTCAACATGGGTGTCCCGGTGCCAGGGATGGAGGGACTGGTGGGAGTAGAAGCCGTTACTGTTCCAGCGATAAATGCTGGTGGAGCCTGCCTTGGAGCTGTCTGCAACTACAAAGTACCACTCTCCATCCAGCTGGAAGGTGTCCACAAAGTTGGGCTTCTTCACGCGAGTGGTGTCGATATCTTGGATCTTTACAAAGCGCTGCGGGTCCTCTTCCCATCTGTGACAACAAAGAGTTTTTCATAATATAAGATATTTCAGGATAGATCCATTGAACCCATACATAACCTATGGTAACTGCTGAGAACGCACGTTCTGTGTCGTGCTTCCACCCAGGACAGTTAAACGTAGTCAGAGTTATTAACAGGGCAATGACCGACACCTTAGATTTACTACCCGAACTGCTAAACATCCGCTACACACAGCACACATGTGGCTGCCTTTTTTACAAGAGAGAATTACATTTTGAGTACAGGTTGCAGACAGCAGGTCAAAAGACTGCCAAAACCCCCCCCCAAAAAACAGGAATGTGGTCTGCAAACTTTAGATAAGTGTGCCAGGCACCTCAAGAAAGGGCTGATAGAAAAAAAATGGGGTTATAGTAGCTTTTCAGAGTCAAAGGAATAACGCAACATTTTGGAAATACTCTTTGTTTCCTTTTTATTGAGAATTAGATGAGAAGATTAATACCATTCTAACATTCGGAAATATGAAGATAAAGCTTGCAGCCAGTTAGTTCAATGTAAACTTTGTAAACAGGGGAAACAGCTGGTTTGCTTTATCTACACAACAATGGTCAATGGAAACCAAAATCATGAACCCAAAATCACACCTAGAAGTAAAAAATGCAGTATTGAATATTCCATCGAATATTCCAAGGTGTCGTTCACTGTGCAGATTGTAAAGCAATCCTGATCTTGATTAAATAAATTTGAATTTGATTATTTAAAATTCATTTGATGCACTATCATGGAGGAGCTGGACTACCTGTGCAACCTGATCGGGCTGCAGGTACCGCCTCATGCTACCAGGAGTGAGAAGGACAGAAGAAGACAGACAGAATTTCTGTGGCCACCACAAGCAAAACCATTCCCTTTTTGCACCTGTTGTCAATTTCATTTGCACCAAAGCAGCTGAAATTGATTGATCCAGTTACACGTTTACTGTATTAGAGCAGCGATGATATTTTCATTTCACTCTCCACAAGAAGGTGAATAAGTGATCATTTCCTGCATCTCATGGCCGATACCAATAATATAAATGATAATTTCATGTAATTCACTTTTTTGTATTAAAAAAAAGGTTCACAACCATTTATAAACACCTGTGGGTGAGAAAGATACAATGTTTTAAGGAAATGGATTATTTAAAACCCATGCAGAATGTGAAATTACAAACATGCATTACAATCAAATAAATGACCATACTAGTGACTGAAAATGTCAGATAATTATAGTGGTGTAAGAAGATACAGTAGCACCCTCTGAAAGTGGCATGAGATCCAAATACTCAAGTAAAGTACAAGTTCTAAAATTCAAGCTGTTTGAAGTTTAAATCACAAGCCTTACTTGTAGATATGAGATCCACCAAAAAGCTGAGCCACCACCATGTACAGACTGTTGTTTATGACCACTGGTTTGCAGTACACAGCAGAGCGAGCTGCGAGAGACCAACAGAAAAGACATTAGGATCCATTTTTTAAACTCAGACATATATTACCTATTTATTCTTTCATAGGTTTAAACTCACAGGTTATGTTATGAAACTTCCTGAAGACCATCTCCACATGATCCCACACATACAAGGTGCAGAACCCTGAATCGGGCTGGGCGAAGGTCACAAACTGATCGCCGTTGAACTCGTACGATTCCACAGACACAGAGTGGAAAGGGAAGGTCTCATACACAGCGAAGTCTGTGAGAGGACAACACAGAAGGATTAAAAACTCAATGAAAGCAGACATTTTATTCACCGTAAATATCAAATTCTACAAATGAAATAAACAGTCGGCTACTACTTGTCACCCAAGGGGAAATGTCACCAGACTCCCTTAAAAAAATGCAAAATTTTGTGAGTTGTGAGGTTTGGAAAAACATTATAAACATTGTGAAATGTTATCTCTAAATAAATCTGGATGATGTGGGCTGTGTTGTAAATTTGGCAAGTGTTCTACATAAGTTCTTACTTCTTTTGTGTAAAAAATGGGTTGTGTTCATTTTTCCAACTGATGTAGGCTACATGTGTATTTGCATATAGAGCAGGGATGTGAGATCCAATTAAAACTGGTCACTTGAGATGTATGTCTAGATGCACTGGAATTGAAAAGGGCCAGAGTGAAACCTGCGCTAATGCAGTTGAAGTCTCGCGGTGCGAGGTCGTGGATTCTGCGTCCTTGAAACTCAAAGGGGGAGGCACAGTAGATGGCAGGAACAGAAGTGTTGGTCTTCTCCATCCAGTCGACCAGCCACTTGATCTTACAGTCACAGCGAAAAGAGTTCCCCCGCAGGTCTCTGAAAAGAAAAAAAAAAACCAGACGATATGTAGTTTTATATCTTAAGTGCTCAAACACAAATCTTCCAAACCAAACAGGAAGGATAAGACAAGACAATAAGAAAGGCATCAATCATCAGATATAAACTACACACAGGCGAGCAACACAGTTGAGTGTGGTAGACCTCTAAACCCTCAGGGATCCTCAGCAAATCAGAGTTTTGTAGTGAGAGACTATAGGATCGAAGCTCTCCGGATGTTAAGACGCTGGCAGTGTTCCGATACCCATACCACCAAACAGTTCAGTATGACAGTAAAAGATTTAGTGCGCCTGGAACACAATATGAGGGTCAACTGTTAACTTAACTTAACATGGTTTAAGGTGGAAGATGAAAAGTTGTACAGATCTTGCTCCATGCATGGGCAGTTCAACTCTCTGGGTGGCATTGGTTTTTCTGTTTAGGGTCCTTGATAATTGTAAGTTGGCACTGCCTGATACAACGCCGCAGTACATAAATCTCACAGTAGTGATGGCTGCCATCTCCTCCAACATTCACATGATTTGGCACCCTGTGGACTGCTACCTCTCCCAAAAGACGAAGGAGGGGGTCAGTGGTCTCCATTTTACTGTCCAATGCAACAGCACTGTATTTCAGTGTATTTTCTGAGTTTTCGATCCTGTCTCTTTAAGGCCCCCCTTCTAAATACCCAGACCGCTCTGATCGGGCAGCTAACTCACGCTCACAACAGTGCAGCTGGGATAAATTAATTTTTAGGTGCCAATCTAGGAGCAAGACATAAATTAATGCCATTGTTTTTGGCATGGTGACATAGTGTGATGTCACAAAGTCACAGAGTTAAAGGCTAGATGGCTGATGAGATGTTTCAGGAGCAGTGTTTTCTGTAAGAGAGACAAGCTTCTGTTGGAGAAAGAGCTTAAGGAAACAACTGAAAAAAGTCTTCTCTGAAAATATCCCCCCTGGTGTTTGAGTTCAGTATGCTAAAAAGGACCAGGATGCCCTACTACACCGGGTCATATTTTGCAATATTCAATTTGTATCATTTGCTGTAGGGATTTTTGGAAACATTTTCCAACAGGGAAAATCCCTGTGAAATGCCCTCTCAGGTCAGAACAACAACTCTGAAAGAAAAAATTGGTACCCAAGTTGGCGAGTTGACATAATCTCATGCAGAAACATAGCAGACAAAAGTTAAACTGGGCTGATGATGAGAAACTTATACCAAAGTCATTTATCTTATAGTCATTGTATGATTTCATGTGTGCTTCCTTGCCACTCAAAAATTCTGGAAACAGCTGTGAGCACTCTCTCTGTGTGATCAAATGATCAACAGCATCTTTTTGGCGTCTTGTTGCTCTCACATTCCGACATGATGCACATGAAACACCAAAACTGGAAGACATCCGCCCAACCCAAGAAAAGTTACCACCTCAGGAGCAGTAATACTGCATGCAATAGTACGTACCTCGACTTGAAACACAGCTACTGTTTTGATTTCAGGCACACTTACAAGTCAGTGAGGATGTCCAGATGTTTGAACAGATCCCTCGGCAGCTGCTGCAGGTTGTTGTTTGAGAGAGACCTGAAAAGGTTCAGACAAGGAAATGTATCATTATGTCTGGCTCGAGTCTCTAAATAAGTCTTGTATGTGTTTTTAGCTTCACTGTATTCTACAAGGTGTCAAATGGTTTTTGGCTCAACAAAATACTTACAGATGAGTCAGGGATTTGAGTCCTCTGAAGGTATACTTGGAGAGAGCCTGGATGTCATTATTCTCAATGAACCTGAGAAGAAAGTGAAAAAAATCAGACACTTATACGTATATAATGTCGTCCTTGTTTGGGGAGGAGCTTGTGTAGTTGTCAGGGCAGGCGGGGTGTGTCTGCACGCAGCAGTTACTTCAGTAACAACACAGCGTATATCGGTGCATTTATAATCAAAACTCATACTTGAGTAAAAGTAAAGGATAGTAAACATATTGTGTTCAAATCTTACTTCAGACACCCATACGAATATTACAATTTCAATAAAAGTCTTAAACCAATTCTCCACCAATTCAGATTATATGCAGTTTCATTGGGAGTAGGTTTTAAACTACTTATTTACACTTTTTTTTAAACACAGTTTAATGTGTTAAATTTAAGGGGTTACCCTTTTAAGTATCACATCAAGTATTAAAAATACAAGCAAATAATAGCTATATTTTCATATTGTATGAGTTGACTGATTATGTGGCTGGCAGATTATCAAATCTGAAATTCCGCATATTTGTTTTTAATGCAGCCAAAAATCTTCTACTTTGGTCCTGATGTAGCATGTAATCTACAAAGCAAATAGAAACTAAAGTTATCAGATAAATGTCATAGAGTAAAGAAATATATATTATTTGCCTCCAAAATTTTGTGGAGTGGAAGAAGCAGAAAATAGAATTTTTCTGAAATGATACTTAAGTACTGAAAATTGAGTTAAGGTACTTACTAACCATCACTGTTAACAGCTCAGTGAACTAGTCTGACTCGACAGCAAATGAAGATATAAGGAAACAGATGAATATTCCAGGCAAGCAGTGACTCTGAACAGTAAAAGCTCCTTTGAGGTGTTTGACACTGTGATAAAAATAAGACAGAGTGCAGTGTGTATTGCAGAGGTCTGCGTGTCAGCATGATTTGATCCTGCCTTTGTTTTGTCTATTGATAGTCGAGAACGTACAGTGTGTGCAGACTCTCCAAGGCGGCTGCGAATTAAAATATGACTTTGTTAGCATGCACAGCGGGCAGTGGTGGCAGTCATGGCAGCGATGCAGTGAGGCCTGATGGCTGGGCAGCAGCCAAACCACACAGCGAGCAGCCTGAGGCACGGCCATCACACACACTCAGACCCCATCAGCTAACTACTTTCTAGAGCCCATCAATTCACACAACGGCACACTACAGAGGTACATTCCTTGCTATACTGCAGAGGCCTGGCCTGAAATCTTACAGTGCAGTCCTCAGAAAGGAATCAAGAACAATCTAGACTTGAAACAAGTGGTGGAAGAACTCCTCAGATCCTTGACTTTAAGTGAAAGTACTAATGCCACATCGTGAAAATACAGAACAATATAATGAGAAAACAGAAAACAAAAACCAACAGACCGCTAAAAACTTTGCAGTGAAGCCAGCTTTTGCAAAACAGTTACAGCATAAGGGTAAATGCTAAAATATTATGTAAAACTAGTAGAAGTTAAGTCAGCTAACTGACTCATTAATGTCAGGGAAACAGCAGCAGCTAAATCTTTGAGTGTTTACTGCTGATGAGTTACATTTTCCATTTCTTATTTAAAACCAAATAAAAAAGATCATCATTTCTTCTTTTGAATCTTTCTTGGTCTTGAAGTTTTTGTCACAACATACACAGCAGTGTAGGTCAATTTAATCAGTGTGTGAGCAAAACTGCAGAGTGTTGAAGAGAGCGGTCACAATCATGAGTAGAGAAGCTGTGGCTCATGTTGAAGTGAGACACTTACAGGTACTGCAGGTGAGACAGACCAGCGAAGGCATCATCAGCAATCATGGTGAACGTGTTGGAGTTCAAGAGCCTGCAGAGGGAAACAATCATGATCAGGTCGTGTAGATGATGTAGTTCATGTCTAACTGAGGCTGTAGGACAACATCCAAACAACTGACTGAATTTTTCATATCTATAAAAAGAACCATTTCCATTTGTGTATTTACATTTCAAAAATACTAACAGTGTCATTCATAGTACATAAAGCTATTCTGACATAAATGCATACATATATTTGGACTTTCCACAAACACACACAGACTCACACACAAACACGGTCGTGAATACACACTCATGATTGCATCTGAGCAGATAAATGGCTCTTTGTTCGGCAGAGCAGAGCTGAAGGGACTCAGTGATTGGCAATGACACTGATACAGAGCCACTTTACTCTTATTACTGCTATGTCACCACTGTTTTCAATAACCATTCATTTCTAGGAGCTCAAGTCCTTCCATTGTTACCACCAAACAAAAGATGTCTGCGTGCGCCGCGACGTCAGCTGAGTGAAAACACACATGTGGCACAAAAGAGTTGAGACTGTGCTTCGACATAGTTTGTGAAGAGGGAGAGAAAGAACTGAGACTTTTTTTTTAAACTAGTGAACGTTGTCTGCTGCAGGTCTGGAGACTCACAGGAACTGAAGCAGGTGAAGGTGTGAGAAGGCTCCCTCTGGGATTGTAGTGAAGGCTGCGTTCACCATCGTCCTGTTCAGAGAAACAACACCAGTTACAGTGACGAGAAAGAGAAGATGACACCGGCAGAGCCAGAGTGGAGAATACTGATTAGTGCCCGATCAGTGTATCAGTTGATTGATATTATCGGCTGACATTGGCCTATCACAGTCATACCAGTATCATCATATAAATGTTGTCCAGTATGTGTGTGAACTATATAAGAATATGCAGTATTAACTTTTTCTTAATAATGCAGAAAAGAAATGTAAGATTATTTACAAAATTATATTCCCATTGCAGTTTACTGTTTCAATGCACTGACATCATTATGGACGATAAATCTTTATTGTTCATCACATTTGAAGTATCGTCTGATATAATAATAGATAGTTCAGTAATACAATGATAATAAACTTCATTTATGTAACACTTTTCTTAACAAATTTACAGAGTGTTTGACAAAATAAACTAAAACCAGAAACGGTCGATAACATGGGAGTCAAGGACATGAACATGGATGAGGTAAAAACAATAAAATGAACAAGATATCAGAAGAATATACATATATTCTTCATTCTATTGTTTTTCATGTTCATGTCCTTGATTTTCATGTTATCAACCGTATATAGATCAATATCAGAAGTTTGTACCTCTTATTGGCACTGGCCCCAAAAATCCTGTCTTACTGACTGTGTGCTTTGTGTTTCAGCCCCATGCTGATGGAAAGTCAGGTGAAGTAGCTTCACAGCAAAACAACATAAAAAAAAGTGTCCAAGCTAAGTGTCCAAGTCTCCAGAAGCTTTGAGACCCACAATGAATGGAAAAGTCTTCATTCACTCTCTTTTTAGAGTCACAAACTCTACAGTAGCTGCTAATCTGTGTGGGAAGTGGGTGCACAAGCTGATTGTGTAAATATCAGTGTTTCAAATCAGTTTGGGATCTCCGGGATTCTTCTTTAGAGGTGTTCATCTTCTGTGTGACTTGTGAGGATACACTACCTGTTAGAATGTTAAAAAAACAACCACGTGCAAGCTAACAAACAAACAGAAAAGGTCTCTGGAAGTCCTGAGATAGCAAAATGCTTTGAAAATATGTTATGTACACTCTGGAGTCAAGCTCGTGCACCCACTTCAGACTTCACACTATCAGCTTAGCCACTTCCGATTCTGGCTTGAAAAAAAGGGGATCTGGAGCCTTCTGGATTCCAGAGCCATTTAATGTCCTCAGCTACTTCAGCTGTTCAGAAGAATGCTGCAATGCTGTTTAGCAGTGACACTCCAGAAATGAACTAGGAACTTTCACCTGACTTTATCCTCAGCATGAGGGTAAGTAGATCATTTTCATTTTGGGTGAGCGATATGAAACATAGATTCCAAGAGAGATATGTTAACGTGACACATTCAGAGAAGGACATGTCCCTCTTCTCTTGGTCCTACTTGCAGTTGAAATATCAAGGAGGGCCAAATCTTTTCAAAAACTGGGACAAGCAAGTTCCTTCTCCAGTTCTTTACTTCTGTTCGGTTGTAAAACGAGGGCACCTGCACCAGCCTGGCCTCTGCATGGAACTCCCTCGACTGTTTTGAAGTCAATATTCAATCCACAGGCGATTGGGGTGAATCAGATGAGAGGGAGCACGTCGCGACCCTTTCTCTGCAAAACATAACGTTCGCCTAACGAGTGCGGAGCTTCCATTTCATTATGTGCGCTCCATTTATTGAGTGCACCCTCCTCAAGATTATAGCTCTCAGAAGAGAAGCAGGACTCCTGCAGTCAGATGGGGGATCTATTGTTAGTGTTTCTCCCTGGAGCCCAACAGGACTTCACTGCTGTGCTCCCTCACTATGCTCAAGTTGAGCATATGGTAGAATAAAGCAAGAGATTATTATTATGACTGTGTAATTCTGTCTGGTGTACAATCATTCTGACTGTATCAAGCAAACATACCTAATATCCCTTTAAGGTAATTAAGAGACAAGTAGGGATTCATGCATCATTACATAATGCAGGGTGACATCAGTGGTGTAGCCATCTGTGCCAGCCCGAGACTTCATACAGGTTACCAGTAAAGATGTTGAACTCACAGGGAGATGATTCCAGGGGGGAAGGTCTTGGGGATCACCTTGGAGTCCACACAGAAGGCACTGTCTTTGGTGCAGGAGCAGGTCGCAGGACAGCGGGGGGTCTTGGGGGCTCTCCTGGCGTTGGATTCCCTCGGCAGGACGAGACACAGACACAGGAGTGACAGGCATATCAGCCTCGTCCGTCTCTGTCGGAACTCCGGCATCCTTGGGCAGGAGGAAAGAGAAGCCACTTCTTGAAGTTTCTCCTCAGTGGCTTTTGTGAGAGGTGGTGGTCAAGGCTGCCTACAACCCCAGCAGTTCTGATAATGCTGAGTGCGGCGCTGAGAGAGCCAGCATGAGGCAGAGGGGAAGGGTGTGAGAGAAAAAGAAGGGAGGGAGGAGGGGGGGAGTGAGGGGAGTCCTGTGTGTCCTCGGTGGGTGTTGGTGCTCTGCAGCTTCCCTGGATCTGTGCTATCTTTCTCCCTGAGCCGCTGCCAGAGTGCACACTGCAGGAATGACGATCGAGGCTGCTCTCTTCTCTGTACTAGGACCTGTAGGCGGGGGGATGCTGACAATTAATTATTTACTGTTGCACATGCAGAAAACCTTAAAACCGCGACCGGGAGGGCTGAGGAGGTGCTGATGGAAGATTATACAGCCGTGTTCTGTGGAGCTCTTATCAGGTGTGAAGCTGCTGCAGTCATAAGAGCAGACAAGGAGGCATGAAGGATGCAGGGAGAGATGTGTGTGCACAGTCTTGTGTCTGTGTCTGTGTGTATGTGTGTGTGTGTGTGGGAGGGTGTTTACACTCTGGCAGTTTCTCAACAGCAACCAGTTATGACACTTTAAGTGACATGAAGGTACATACACACAGCCAAGAAGAAGAGGAGGAAGAAGAGAGAGAGACACATCACCAACTGGTGATGAAACAAAATGCTAGATAAAACCCACAAGCACAGAATATATTGTACACCAAATGTTTCCAACAATGCTCAAACCAGGGAAATACATGCTTTTATTCAAGATGACAGTAAATTTGGACGCCTGTTGCTGTAACTTGAAAATGGAATATGTCCAACATGTTAAAGGTAATGAGAATGAATAGATTTTCATCAGAGAAGGTGTTCTTTTAATAGTGTCACACCATAATGTGTCTGTATGTTTGGATTCACGACAACTTTCACTGAACTCACACACTCACACTTGGTCACACTCTATATACTTTTAATTTTATTATATCTTTTAAGTATCTTGTGTATAGTTTGTTGTTTTTGCACCTACAGACCACTGTAAAGTCCTTGTACATGTAAACTTGCTTGGCAATAAAAGCGATTCTGATCCTGATTCTGGAGGTCAGCGCTGTGGATCACTGCTGCTGACAGGAGTGAAGGTAAATCCACTTTTTAATCCCAAAACATATAAAGTGCCTCCAGTTTTTACTACGAGCTTTCTATCAAAAATGATAAGTCTCAAGTCCACTCAGACATATCCTGAATTATCGGGGTCATCGGGGTAATTTAGTAAGAAGTTAAAATTGTCTGTTTGAGAACAGTTCAGCCTGTTAAATTAATTTCAACAGACTGCGCTTTCTTGCTTTATTTCATTTTACTTACAAAATGCTGATAAGAAGAGACACAGTACAACATGATGCTTAAAAGCCATTCTGCCAGTGACAGAGTGTGTGCCACCAGAGGGCACTGCTGACCAGAACATTACCTCAGACCGTTGCAGGCGCCTGGGCAGTGTGTGGCTGCTGGCAGGCCTGCAGACTCAGTGCCAGGCATTACCAGCCTTCCTTAACAACAACTCTGTTGTCACAAGCAAAGAGACCCTGAAACATGCCGTCTGTTCAGGTCACAGCACACTGTTCCCAAAACAGAGACACAGCACAAGCTTTTACAACGTCTGATCCAAGGAAAAAGTTCTTTGGGCTAATTTTAAAAAGAAAACTTTGCTTCCATAGTCCTTTTTCTTTCTTTCTTTCTTTCTTTCCTTCTTTCTTTCTTTCTCTCTGAGATGTGCTAAGTGCGAGCAATGCAATGAAATAAAAACATTAACATGAAAGATGAAAAGCATCTTTTGAAATGTGTTAGATTATTTCCCAGCCTTGAGGCGGTGTGAAGGTTACAGTATGTGCGTGACCCTCAGCACTGTGAGACACGTTTAGACTGATTTCTCATGGGAATCAGATATAAATGAGCAAAGTCTCTTGGTGCCTAATCCAGTGAAGAAATGTCATTTCCTGAGTTGTTGTTTTTGTTTTGTGCTTTCTGTGTTTGCATGTGTCTTAGCCCCCGCCCCCCTTTTTTTTTTGTTCCAAATGTAATTGTGCATTTATGTAAGTTATGCTCAGTGAGAAGCAGTTAATGCCTGAGCTTACTCCTTGCTGAGCTCAACCCCGATCCAAACCTCCGGTGGGAACCAGCATAATTATATGGCATAGAGAACGGAGCATGAAACAGCAGCTGGAAACCCTGACGTGCCCTGTGTGAGACCGAGGAATCTGGATGTTGCTCAGATTATTCTTCTCTCTATAAATGCGTGCTAACTAAATCACAGGTTTCAGTCTGAAATACTGTTTTGGAAAAAGTGCAGCGTGACATAAACCAGTCATCACAACAAAGAATGGATGATTTCATCTTCAGAGGCAATTGTTTTGCATTTCGAATGACTTTGGTAGCGACTTTTAAAGGAGCCGTAGCCTTATGTTTTGGGGGAGATGTGCTTATTTATTTTCCAGTGATGGTTAGAAGAGGAGACGGAGACCAGTTGCATGCTGGTGCAAGCAGCTGTTTATCGTAGCTTAGCAAAAGAGTGGAGACAAAATATGACGTGTGAATGTGTTAATTAAGGAGCTCTGCTGCTGTTAGCTGTGTTATTTGGACAGAGTCAGACTATGTGTCTACCTGTGTCTTCATGTTTAGGAAACTTAAGTGACATCTAACTCTACGGAAGAATAAGCATATTTCACAAAAAAGCTAGAAAACTTCTACTTTAATTGTATATTTTGTTAAAAATAGGATTACATTTTCTTTGATTCGTATTCGAACTGACAATAAATGACTTTTTTAGCCACTAGGGGCCAGCAATAACAATCTTAAACAATTTGCAAAAGTCACATTGACTTCCATTTTTAAACTAATACAGTGCCTGTTCAGAACTTGCTGTTCAGCATAGATTATCTGGGAATGTCAGGGGTTTATAAATCAAGTTTTAAGCCAGCTTAATTGCTAACAGACTCATCATGGCCATCCCTGAAAATAACCAGCATGTTTGATATCTATGGTTTAATATCTGGATGATCACGTCAGTACTTTATAAGCAGGACCACAACAACCAATCCTGGAGCAGCTGATGCTCAGGAGTAACATCGTAGCCCTTTAGGCTAATTTTGGCTAGCATACTGCCTTCAGACCTCACTGAAGAGCAGAAAAGCTGTTTAACCTTCTGATTTTTTTTTCTTAATACAACACCTTACTAGAGCAAGTTTTTGCACCATGCTAATCTTCAATCATTTTGTTTACGTCTGCTTCCCCATGAGGTCACATGAAAGCCAGAGTGCTGGAGCCACACTGCTGCTGCTGTACAGAGCTGTGTTCACTGTCTATTAATATTGAATGTGTCCTTAAGTGTGCAAGTGCCATGATTTAAGTGCTATGGATGATAACATACAAGTACATATACGTTTGTTTTTTTGTTTTTTAATTTTTTTTTTTGGGGGGGGGGGGAGTCATGCAATGCGAGGTCTAGATCTAGTCTGATCAAATGAGTCTCGAGTCTCTTGTGGAAGATGGAGAGTGGTTCTGCTGTCCTGACATTGGAGTTTGTTCCACCACTGAGGCGCCAGAACAGAGAGGAGTCGCAGCTCGGCTGAGCGGGCTTTGTTTGCTCTCAGTGATGGCGGTACCAGCCGGCCAGCTGATGTCGTAGAGCGAAGAGCTTGGGACACACATGGGGTTGAGGTGTGTTGAGTTTAAGACTGACCTTACAGTGTGTATTAGATTAATGACAGCATTTTGTTCATGTATATTATTCAAGAGAGCACTCCCTCATCGCCAAAGTTCTTGCTATTTATGGCTTGCTGTTTATGTGCCCGGGGGGGGTTTACACTAGTTTCATTCATTCATCTGATTGCAAAAGATGCATAAAAAATTGCATTATCATTGCATTTTTTAAAAAATGTTATTGTGTTTTTAATTGTTTTTTGAAAAGCTGCAGTAAAATCAGGCATTTTGGGCTACAACAATCTAAATAGAATTGCCAGCAAAATCCTGCAATGTTTCTCAGATGCTGAAGCCTTTAACTCCTCTGGAGCAGTCACAGGTGTCTTATTTGAGATTATTATAAAACCAGATTATATTGACCATGATTCCATTTATAAAAGCGATAAAAGGGGAAAACATCCAAGAGAGTGAATACTTTTTGTAGGCACTGTATGTCAGTCAAGGGTCTTTTAAGTGAAACATCAGATTGTGAGCTGCAGCAGCAGTGCAGGCTTAGCAGGTCTAACTCTAACCCTCGTTTCAGGTGCTGTAGAATATTAACAGCAGTGTCTCTTTAGCTGGCTTGTTTCACATCGACTCCTCAAATGATAAAAGAAAGTTCATCCAAGCTTACACTCACTCTGAGGGCTCAACATTAGGAGCACTTGGCTATCCTGAGTTTGGCAAAACAATAAAAAAAAAATAAAAAAAAATAATCAAACTTCACAAAGTGCTCCTGTCTCCTCCAGACTCTCTGCTTCTTATTATACTGTTTCCTCCGCTGTCTGGCACGTATGTGTTTTTATCCTCTTCAACAGTTGTCCATTCTGATTATGGGTGAGGGAGCCTAAAAAGACCTCACTGTCCATCTGTTTCACTTAGGTTTGGTTTTCAGGGTTTAGCCTCGTGGCTGTATGGGAAGCAAAAAACAAAATAGGACGGAAAGTAAAGGACATTTGTTTCTCCTCGGTCCTTTTCGGGGAAAACCCAAGCTGCTACAGGCAATGTGCTCCTGCTCTATGCAGGAGTCACAAAGGGAATGAGATTTCAGTCGGACATGTTTGCACACGTTATGGTGTGTCTATACTGCGGATACTGGCGTGCTGGAGACATGAAATGTAATGCATCTGCACCTCCTCTGCTCTTCTTCACGCAAAGTGATTTACAGAGGTGGACAAGGATGAACAGGCAGCCTCAGACAGGCGATTCTGAGGCTTTAAATCATTAACTTAATCTCCGTGTGTCCCCATGAGGCCACTCGCTGATAGATGCTAGTAATTCAGTTGGCTGAGTCTGAGGACAAGCTGACGTCAGATGTCCTCCTCAGTGAGTCAGGAGCAAACAACGTAGCCACACGTGACCAAGAAATTCAATAGGGTAAAGTGTTTGTCACATCAGGACCTGCTGCACGCCAATCCATCACATTTGATCAGTCTGTCTTTATTTAGCATTGCAACACGGCAGTGAAATTCACAATTATTTCTTACCAGACAATAAGGGACGGGGCCTCGGACCAGACTAATAACAGGAATGAAACCAGTGAAGTTTCGAACACAGGCTGCAGGATACCTTTAGGATGTTACGCCGGGCGGTGCCAAGAAAACAGCCATCTCAGATTGCTCTTATTGCTCGCCTCGCTCTCTAAGTGCGCCTCAGTCACTGGGAGGTATGTCAGCCAATCTCATCCCGGCCTCAATTCAATTAAAGAGAGTACAGAGACATATGGCTCAGGGGGGAGTTATATGATTAGAGTCCGCTGCAGCTTTGATTCATACCATCTTTTATCTGGTCACTGGAACAAACTGAGCCGAGGCGGGCTCCCTCAGGTGGGCTACAGTGTCCTCAAGGGGCTATTAAAGGAAATGTTCACCCAAAAAAAATGACAATTCAGTCATTATCTCCTCACCCCCATGCTGATGGAAACTTGCCCTCTAGCAGTATATACTTATTCTTAACTTGTGTGAATCTGTGGCAGTGATTAATATCGTTTTACATGTCATTCAGTTTTTGCCCATGCTCTTTACAGTCTGCGCACGCCTCCACCTTGTTTTTCAGCCTCTCAGTGGGGATTGATGTGCTGCGACCTCACTGTGCCCCACTCCTTGAAAACCTTACGTAAGAAATGGCAATTCTCTCTTCCAGGGCATCTGAAATGTCTTATTATTATTATATTCTTTTTCCTCCACATTACTCCGTCTGTCTCTCACTGAGGAGGATGAGGCGGAACAGAAAACGCAGACTACACAGAAGAACGCTGCATCACTGTTTTCCCTCATGTTTCACCAGACCATGAAACTTAACCCAAGCTTCCATCAGTGTGTGGATGAGAACATAGTGACTGAATTTTAACTGTTGGATGAACTGTTCTTTTAAAGGCCTCCTGAACTGATCTCTCAAAATCAACAGACTATACTACCATTATCTTTGTCTGCAGTCACCACACAAACATTAAGCATTAACATTTTTTTTTCTGTTAATCTTGGGGATCAGGTATATCCTCTAAATTAAATTCCAAGCTCCTTCTTTAGCTCTCAATAGGGAAATTGCAGAGCAGCAATTGTAGCTCAGCCCTCCCCAAAATCCTTGAGTCAAGCTGCCATAAAAGACAGGTGATATGCCTCTTGGGACAGGGATGTGTCGAAAGGAATGTGTGTGCAGGTATCCTGCTGCCTGTGGGGACTGTGGAGAAAGGCCCAGTGCACCAGTTGATCCTGTTTGATAAAGGCCCTGACAGGCCCAGATTATATGTCTCAGCCTGGAGGAGGTGTCTGTGTCTCATTCCTGCACTGAAGAAAGTCGATCTGGTGGGAAAGAGGCGGGGCCGTGCCTGTAGGCGTCAGTTTTTGTATGGGTGCCAACACACACCTTGTTGGGGCAGACACCTCCACCCCCAAACAAACACACTCATCCATCTCATTTACCTGACCACACCCGTGCCTCCAGACGCCATAAATGTTCCGCCTACAAATCATGCCAGAGGTTGGTTTTTCTACCAGACAGCATTCAGAAGCTGTTTCCTCAAAGTGTTGGGAGTTTCAGTTCAGTTTTGAAGATGCTTGTAGCTTTAGACTACAGTAGACAAAATTCTGTCTTAAGGACAGAGAATAAGTAAATGAAAAATAACTTTTTAAATGAATTTAGAATACAACAAATACAGCTGATTTAGTCAGCATGTCCTTTCACTGTAGCTTTTCTATTTAAGGAGGGGGGACATGTCTGCATACACTGTACAGTAACGCTCACTGTGATAAGAGAACAACAGGCCACTATAATTCATATTCTATGTGACTTTAATTGTCCATGTTTAATGTTGGATTAAATCTGTCCGTCTGTCACAGAAACGAACTGCCCAGATGCTGACTCAGTCGCTCAAATCAGTTCTTTTATGGCTCTTTAAATAGAGAGAGATATAAAGCCCTCTGTATAAACCTTCAACTCTAACATGACAACAAAACAGAAGTAGAAATTTGACCCCGGCTTCATCCAGTGTGCACATTTTGTTTCTGGAAAAAAAAAAACATTTTCAATCTGACCATTCCTTATGTGTACATATAAACACAAAAATCAAAAGAAATGATAACTGTTAACATAGGTGCCATTTAGAAAAAGAGGTGTAAACATGTCAAATGACGAATTTTGTCTCCATTTTAAAAACTGATTAATTAAAAAATGTGCCAAAAAAAATGCTTGCACAAACAAATGCAAACTAACAAATAAGATGCAATGAATTGCATTATGCATTATCAACTGTAACCTGCCTCTGCATACATATGTGATATTATTCCACTTTCTACAGCCAGCATTTCAGTTTAGTGTCCGCTTTTCAATAAACTAAGATATTCTACATCTTTTATGCTTGACTCCATATGAACAGTACTTCTTTTTCTCTACTGAGATCTAATGTCCCACCACTTTATAACACAAAGTGACATCCTTGATTGTCAAAATGTAAGAAATCAACCAGTTAAGTCTGTAGTGTCTCCCCTCAACAAAGTACTTGGGGTGGAGGGAAATCCCCTACAAACTTATCTGCTTGTTTTTCTGGTTTTGTTTTTGTTTTTTTTGTGTTTTTTTGCTGTGGCGAAAAGACGGAAAAGGGCAACAGCACAGCAACAAGAGTGAGACATGCAGTGAGTGACGGGCTGTGCCCCAGGCTCACCCCTTCTGTTATATGAGTCCCACAGAGCAGCTGGAGCACCACGGACCTGTCATACCGACAGCCATCTCACAAACAGGGGCCTGGGCCCTCTGTGGAGACCGAAGCATCAACAGCCAAAGAGCATAGACGAGGAGACGACACCAGCTGTCAGTCCCACTTCAGCAGGCCAGCACAGGGTTCAGCGCTGTGACACCATATTCGTAAATAAGCTTGAAGTGTGACATATTTTCCGCTAAATATGTCCTCATGAATGAACAACACCCAAAACCACTGTGACCACTAAACAGCCGTTCATCATCATCCGTTCATTCAACTATTGTTAACGAGGGTGGGGAGTCTGTCACAGTGAGAAAACAACATAAAATTAAAATTCCTCCTCTGTGTTGAAATCAATAATGTGCGTTGCAGCGGAGCAATCCGTCTGCTGCAGTAAACCCACACAAGCTGTCTGAGGTCTCCTTTTTATGTACTCCGCATGAGGATGAATGCCAGTACAAGAGACATGTCCCCTTCACCTTGCACATGGACACTGGCCAAAGTGATATTCATGAGATCCAGTATTGCGCTCCTCTCTCAGCGACAGCTCCCCCCCTCCACATAAATAATCAGTTCATTTGCGAGGAGACAAAAGTGCGCGGCATCTTACTGACGTCACCGCTCCTTGTTTCCTGGAGGCTGAAATAAGCACAAACACACACACATAGCACACCATCAGCAGTGGTGTCACACACCCAAGTCCCTCTCTCCTAATTGCAATGAGAAATGATCTCTGACTGGCAACGTGTCTGCTGCGCAGGGTGGCAGAGAGTTGAAGGGCAGGTCATCTGTCAGCACTGACAGGAAACACACATGGCTCAGATTAATGGTGAGGCTCAGGCTTTTCTGTAGACCCGGGGATGATAATCCCAAACTGGAATGAATCAAACCACCCCTGGTAAACAAGAAAACAAAGTAATTAATCTGTCAGGCCATCAAGGAAACATGCACGCATCTCATCTTGCTCACATTAGTGACTTTGAGATGGTATTTGTCAGCAATTTATACCTTCAAGATACGATGATGCATTTGTGTTAACGGAAGGCAAAGAATTACTGTAACTGTCAGAGACAGGATGTGACTAAATACATAAAAAAAGTACCACTTTTGCCAAAAGTGCTACTTTTAAACATTGTACTTTTGGCAAAGTAGCACTTTTTTAAGACTTCTTTTTTTGTTATCAGCAATTAGATAAAAAATGTACACATGTACATATACAGCATGTGTTATTGTACTTTTACATGTGCTTTTGATACTTATGGACATTTACTGACATAAATGTACTTTTCATAATTAGGCTTACTTTATGACTTTTACTCATTTACACCTAGGCTACTATTGGTATGGGTGACTTTTACATTACCCAAGTAAAAAATTACTATAAGTTTACATATCTTTATAACTATAGAGTCCAAAATCACATTTGCACTACTACTTTTAATTTTTACAGCACTGCTGACTGTATCTGATTAAGTGAAAAATGTAATTAACCACTACAATAAATTCTCTACATTAATTTAGCCGATGCGAAGTGGAGATGGTAGGCTGCTAACATGGAAAATCTGAACAAGCTTCACAGGTTGATAAAAATAACAATATTTAATGTTGAAAAGGGCTGCTTCAGCCATATAGACTCAAACCTAAGCTCTATAACTGGAGGACCCATGCAAAACAGATTTAGACACATCTACAGTCAGTGTTAGGTTCAGAAGTCAAGTCATTTATAAGTTTGAGTTAATTTGCTAGGGATGTATTTGCAGTGTGTGCCATGGCAACATTGGCACAGCTAAATTCCAGCCTCGTCATGCTTTTTAGTCATTTATAGCTTCAAGATGCAATAACATACGTATTTTACCATTATAGAATGGGAAAATACGTTCTGTTTTCCATTTAATGTTATATGGAGGCAATTAAGGCCAAAATCTGCAGTGTCAATATATTATAAAAGGAAATATGAACATTGACAGATTCACAGGGCTAAATGGAGTTTGGTGGTTAAACTCATCCAGCTTGTCAGACAACATTAAGTCAGCCAGGTGTATTAAATTACAGGCCAGTTGAAAGATTAATACCAACATGACAGAGCTTGACATTGGCTTTTTTTTTTTTTTTGTCCATTACGACAAATCGTGTTTCAACACCCAATTCCTCATTTATTAAATAGTTCAGTGAAACATTGCTAACATTAACCTACTCAGAGTTTGAGGGAATGCTGTAGTACAAGTACAAGTACATGTACTTGTACCAAGTACAAGTCTTGCATTGAAATTGTTACTTGAGCACAAGTATGCTGGTATAAACAGGATAATATACTTAAAGCAGAGAATCAAAACTTGTCAGGGCCGTAAAATGTCCCGTTTTAACTATTTTTATAGTGCAGCATCTAATAATCACTTTCAATCTGGATCAATCTGCTCAAACAATTCTGAAAAGAGTGACAGATTTGGTGATGCCAAAGTGATGCCTCCACAGTTTTTGTTTAGTCCAACAAACAGTGGAACCTTAAAATCATTACACCATTCATCTTATTCAAATATGGGAAAAACAGGTCAAGCTGGACACATCAAATGTTTTACATGAAAAATAATCATTATACTAATTACCAAAATCTTTGGCCATTGATTTTCTGTCAAAATACTAACTGACTGATAGACAAATTGTTTCAACTGATTGGCAGTTTTATTGATAATATTGTATAATCTCATCATATGCTTTGTGAGTAGAAATCTTAATATTTAAAGTAACTGGTAGTGGAGCAAAAAAATTACACTATTTCTCTCTGAGAAATATAATAATATAAGTACCTCATATTTGTACATTAGCACAGACTCAGTTACTTTGCACACAGTTGCATCAGAAACATATCATCATCAGCACCTACAACAATAACAAACACAACAACAATATGAAATACTCTACTCAATTAATATCATCTTTAGATATTGATATAATCTAGAGGACTCCATATTTCTAATTGATCCTCTCCCATATTGGTAAAATGAAGTCAGCCCAGCTGATTATAATAATCCTTTTTGTTTCTATTCAGATTGAATGAAAATAGGTTTTGTAAAAAACACATGTATATCCTAAAAATAGAATCACTTAATAATTGTTACTGATTTGCATCAAGATATGTTTTGATTTGTTGCTTTCCCAAAGGAGATGTGATAATGATAACCACATTCTGGACAACTGCATTCGTTTGAATATAAATAATTCAGTATTTTCAAACGCTGTTATAATGGGACACATATTTAGGTGACCAGAAATGAGCAAGGGTTTGATTGGAGCTCAACATACCAGTTAGTGGTTGATGCTCAGAAGTCTGAAATTCCATTATTCCCAAATCAATTAACATTCATCATCATCAGATAGTAATTTCTCTGAGGAAACAGGACATAGCAGTGTCTTTTTCATTCTTCTGTGATGAGAAAACATTTAATTACTGTCAGATAATAATTAACATCATTCCCTGTGTCACCATCAGAGCAAAATAATGACACTGACAGCTTAACTGTTGCTATACTGGACGACAGTGAATGACCAACTCTGCCACTCTACTTGTGCCATCTGTCAGAAGTGATAACAGCCTCCACCTAATGGCAGCTCTGCTGCTCGTCCTGCACCATTAGCAGGTTATAAAGTGAGGCCTCTCCGTCCTTTCTATCCTCAAACACAGCTCTTCATCATCACCTCCACATCAGCATAGATTGTACTTTTTATTACTCCCCGTTTCCAGGATCTGATGATATTTTTTTTTCCAAAAAGATTATGTCAAGTCCTGAAGTGCTGTCTTGTATCCTTGAAGGCCATGAAATGTCAGCGTTCCTTTATCATCTACTTTAAAACTGTTGGAATAAAAGTAACAAGCTCTGTATCAAGTGTTCTGCACTCTGCTGTAATACAGTATGCATAGAAGGCTTACTGAACTGTAAGGGCCAGCTTTTAAAAAGGTTGAGTCTTCCTGCGGGGCTGATTTTAGCCTGTTGCATGGTGACTAAAATCCAAGTGATGCATCAGCCAATGGACAGGAAGCCAGAGCCAGACACGAGCATCATGGTTGGTGTGGCTTAGGGATGGAAGTGTAGCACCAGCACTTGCCAAGCCATTCACACAGCCATAAATTACATGCGCTTGCCAACGTTCTGCCAAATTCTGATGTCAGCAGCACATTATCATATCTTATCAGCCCCCAGCAACCAGTGTTAAATGGGTGGGAGATTGAAGTAGCCCTCGTTCCATCTCTGTAAAGATGATTTACATCACAAACATGAAAATCACGATATTTATAGACCTCCTTTATGGAGTCGAGTTCAGACGCTGAAAGCTTCAGCAGTTTGTTTTCAATAGCATTTTTATTTAATGTAATCCTTTAACGATGACATACATGTTCTGCAACCCTTAAATCAGAAGTTATGTGGCAGCAAATGTAACTCCTGTTGAAGCATTTACAGTAGAAGATAAGTTCATCACAAGGCATGCACAGTGGAAGTGCATGATGTTGACCGAAGCAGATCATTTTAATAAGCACGGTGTACAACCACAAATATTTAAAGTTGTGACCAACCTTGAAGGAAATTAATCTTAAATGAGACAACATACAATTTTACACACACACACACACACGCGCGCGCGCGCGCGCACACACACACACACACACACACACACACACACACACACACACACACACTCTTTCATGAGAATATTTCTTCCCCAAAAACTGTTACTGTATTGCAGGTTGTTTCATGAGAAGCATTTAAGGTTAAAAAATAGAAACCCAATATATATATTTTCGATTGGTGATTATGCAGTAAATTTAGGGGATGTAATTCTCAGCAATTTGAGGAAATTCTCATGTAACAACTGCCGCTACAGACTATATTAAAAAACAGATCAAACACAACTTGTACAAAAGAAAATAAACCAGTTATGGTAATAAAAATAAGAGTACAATGTAAATATATATTCATATTTATAATTTTTCTAACTGTATTTACAAGAAGAGAGTGAATGATGCTGCATGTCCCATGGTTGCTTTTATTCTCTGGATTTGGTCTGAAAGGTAAAAAGTCATTCTTCTCTACTGACAGGAAGGAAAAACAGCAACATAAGAAACAAAAACCTGACAGTCAGTCCGTTTGGTTCCCCTGACCCGTGGAATGCCCAAAGTGGAGAGAAGAGTGGGAGTCTGCTGGAGTCTGCTACTCACGTTTTGACAAAGTGCCCCATAAACATCATCACCACGAGAACTGGAACACGGCTGCACCTTTCAGTCTACGTGATCCGACTAGTTCTCTGAGGTGTCCTCCGAGCTCCTTTCTCACAGAGCACCAGTGTTTATTAGCTTCATCTCTGGGAATGTGGGGAAGAGTCCAACCCCATGAGGCAAGGAGTGGAGGGAAAATTAATGTTTGTGTGAACGAGATTGAGGTATCAGCGTTTCTTAATGGCTGCTCCATTGGAGTGGGGAGGGAACTTTGGCAGGCAGGGCTCCTCGGCTCCAGCATCGTGGGAGAAGACCGAGTCCTCGCCGGAGGAGCAGGTTGAGCTGCGGGTGTCTGGGTAGCTCGGGGAGTACTGGTCAAGAGGCACTGACAGCTCCAAATACTCCTGTATACACAAAAAGAGGACAAAACATTAGCATTTCACTTCCAAATAAAATGTTTCTGCTTCTTCCTTGTATGATGAGGACAGGAGGACTCACCTGGTTGGATGACATGACCAGGCAGCGATCCAAATCCTCCACCAGCTGTTTGAATGTGGGTCTCTGAGAGGGCACAGCATGCCAGCAGTCCCTCATCATCATATACCTGCAGAGATCGAGAATGACATTGAGTGGGTTTTTTATAAACCTATGTAATAGGATGGTAAAGGGGCAGTTCATCTAAAAGTTTAAACTGCATCTTGTCCTCCTGTGTGTGGTACCATTTCGTCTAGATTGTTACCTTTGTCAAGGTTATGTTTTCAGCCGCGTTCGTCTATTTGTTATTTAGTTTATCAGCAGGATTACATGGAGGCTGGGTCTCAGCACAGAACAGACCTCATTAACTTAGTGCGGTTCAAGATAAAGGGACAGATCCAGGAATTTTTCATAAGGAGTTGTCTTAGTTCAGACACAACCTGCAACTACCACCTATGGGCAATTTTGAATAGAAACTATTTTCTTTCCGTATCACAGCACAGACAGACAAATGCATCTGCTTGTGCTCCTGACTGCGCGGGATGTAAACATTTATGGTGTCCTCCTTGGCTAAGCTGTAGCTGTAGCAGGAAGGTCGAACAAAACAAAGGTGAACAAAACGCTCCATTTGGAGCTCACTCAACCTTTAGGTGATTCATTTTATTGCTCGTCACAAAAACAACAGTAGGGACCCTTTATTATGTTGCTAAGCACCTGGATGTTTCTGATATACAACATTGCGGGTTATGTAAATATTAATGCCAACTGTTTGGGCTGAACATGAAACCAAGCAGTGACTCACCGTTTTGATTTTAAAAACTTCACAGATTGTCCCAGGTGCCAAATACTTTCAGGTTTTTGAGTGCAGTCAACATTCACCTTTACTCTGATAATATTTAATATTTTCTCTTGGCAATGACAGGTGAAATTGAAAAAAGGGTTTCAATCACAACAAACGCTCCCTCAATAGTTGTCATTGACGTCAGCAACATCTGGTTCAGAGCAAGTGTGGTTGTGACCATGAGAGCTCAAAAACAGAAAACCCCAAGATTTTTATGCCGTTTTTCCATTACATCTTCCGCCCTGGCTCTAATCGGTTTGACTCGGCATGGCAAGAAATTGTATTTCCACCACAACTGGGCTACCTGCTGAAGGTGTGTCTTAAACCAATGATGCACTTGTCCTGATCCTCACAGTATTATGGAAGAATCACAATAAATAAAGTAGCTGTTATGTCATGTTATGTTATGTTATGTTATCAAGTCATCTAAAATCTTGTATTATAAAGCAGCATTACAGGAAATAATTTGTTCCACCATGCAACTTAACAGTAAACATGACTCCTGAAACAGCTGAGAGTGAACATAATGAAAGAATAAAACACAGATGTTATGGGTTTGCAGCAGTTGT
Source organism: Acanthopagrus latus (assembly GCF_904848185.1). Lineage (NCBI taxonomy): Eukaryota > Metazoa > Chordata > Actinopteri > Spariformes > Sparidae > Acanthopagrus > Acanthopagrus latus. The sequence continues at coordinate 4,098,027 of NC_051043.1, read as the reverse complement.
ACTTTGGGAAATTGTGATGAGCATTTTTCAAAAAAATATTTCTTCTCATTTTATACATTAGAAGATTAAATTAACCGGAAAATAAAGGGCAGATAAATAGATCAGGCTTTTAATTTGAAAAGAAAATGCAGTGAAGGAAATGCTCATTGAAATGCTTACAGGTTGGACGACAATGTTTTTAAAGAACACCAGCTCACCAACTTAGCAAAATTTTTGGTTTAATGGAAGAGAAAATGGCAAGCCAAGGGATGTGAATGAGATTACGTCGTCTTTGCTGTAAGCACGTGTTAACTAAACAAGGCAACACAACAAATTTGCAATCTCACCAGAGTCCATCATCCAGCACAGTTCAAGGGATGATACTATCTTCTATTGCGATATTTGGGTGGTACAATATCAAATTTTTGATATTGCCCAAGCCTAAAACGGTTGTCTTTACTTCGTCTTTATCACAGACTTTATTAGCAAGCACTATTAGTTTGATACTAAGGATATTAGTGATTAACACAGAAATATCTGTTAAGAATTTCACCTATTTAAAATCTATACAGATAAATTACAATTGATTTGTTAAATTATTACATTTTAAAAACCACTTCGTAGTCTCAATATGGGTTGGATTTTGTTGAAAGGCAACAGACTGAGGCTCCACAACTGAAATGAAATCACTATCTTTTGTTATTTAGTTTATTGTTCAGGTAACTTCCTACTGTTACTGTAGCCTGCCGCTACTGTTGCCTGGTCTGTTTTTACATTGAACACATTTTAAGTAATGGTTAAAACTGATGAAAACAATGTTTGCATCTTTATTTGATACCATTAATTTCTCAGAATCTCTGGCTTCAGTAGGTGTTCTTGCGTCACTCCAAAATTTAAATTAGACTTAGTTTTAGGGTAAGTCAATATTACCCTGAAACTTTTACCAAATAAGGAAATTCTGGCCAGCAGCGAAAGCATCAACAAGAGGAGGTTTGATTTGTTGTGTGCAGCGTTTGCTTACAGCTCATGAGTGCACGTTGAGGGCTTGTCCATGCGGTGACCTTCCTTCAGCAGCTTGAACAGCTCTTCAACAGGGACCCCGGGATATGGAGAGCCTCCCAGTGTGAAGATCTCCCACAGCAGTACCCCAAATGACCAGCTGCAGACAGAATCACACAAGTATGTCTAGATTTTCTGCATGACTAAATTTTTTCCTCACATTCCAGTCCATTCCTTAGAAAAGTAACAAGACGTGATACCCACACATCACTTTGGTGTGTGTATATCCGGTCAAACAGAGCCTCGGGAGCCATCCACTTGACTGGTAAACGACCCTGGGGAGAAGGAATGCAGGTTAAGGCTATTTACAGTGCGGGGCTTTTTCCACCTCAGAGGATGCATCATTCTGTACTGTTTAATCAGATCAGTTTGATATCATGCAGGAAGGATAGTACAAACAGAAACAGCCACGGTGAGCTGAAAATGGCTGCAGGTGACAGGTTCCTCCATCAGGTTGTCAACATGTCATCGTGCCAGTGTTTGCATTAACGTCTTTGCTAATCAAAGACCCAACATGTTCCCATATAGGTAAACAGCATTGAAAGAGGAATTCCAATACTACTAAGCCCGGACCCTATATTTACATGTTTTGGTATGCAAATACGTCATACTTCGGTCATGTAGACTGCCTTAGCTGGCTACTGAGAAACAGCTGTAATGTAATCCTTTGGGGCAACTGTAGACGACCAAGTTCCATCCACTGAATGTGCTCATTTTTGCACCTGACAAGCTGAGACTGTCTGACAGAGGTCCCTCAAAAGGTGAGTTGTTACGGCCTGGATTGGCAAAATCATGAAATATTCAGTCATGACAGTATCGAAACTGAAATTGCGACACTCAGATCCACAAACCTGTCTCGCAGCGTGAGAAGGCAAAATCGCGACACAACTTCCAGTCCAGATCCAGCTCTATGAGCTATAAGTGGCTCCTTTCACACAGAGATGTCACATTAACACCACAGCGGTGGTTCACACAGAAAGCCGGCGCTGCGGCTCCTAAAGAGACGTGACGGTACACGTCATGATGATGACGTGTGTATGTGTTTTCAAGGTGTTTCCCCAGTTTCCCCCTGTCAAGCTGTTATAATGTGTCCTGATTGAGATCCTGACCCACCAAAACTTCCTGGAAAGTGACAAAGTTACGTTTTTCACTATAAATTACATAATTGCCATCAGTAAACAGGTCGCTGTCTGACTCTGTCACTCCCGGGATGGAGGCTGTTTGCCGGGGGGAAGTTCACTGAAGTCTCAGTCAGGAGGGCTAACCGTCGCAGAGATTTTTTTTCATCACAAACACTCGGTGAGTTAAAGTTGTTAAAGTTTGCTGGTGACAGACGCTGTTTTTTGGGCAGAAATGTGACAAGGAGTAGGTAGGACAGGCGGGAGGACAGACACTTCTCCACATACAGCACCTCATGAAAGTTGCCAAAGACAGTTACAGTTTCTATGTTACCTTAGTTTGATTCTGTAACGTTGCTTTGTGGAACATTTCTCTTTATTTAGTGGAGTGAGGGATCTGTGCAGCTAACAGACCATCTAATAGACACGCCCCGCATACGTGCAGCCGGCTCATCTATTCACACTGGTTCAGTTGCCCAATACAACGCCTCTGATACTATCAGACGAGTATCATATACAGAAGTTATTGAAATGTTACATAAAATTTAATTTTTTAAAAAAAAAGAAAAAAATTGAGGTTTGTATCGAACCATGGGTCAAAAATTGTGATACAAACTGATCTGTGAGTTTGGTCTATCGTTACAGCCCTAGTGGATGTAATTATGTCATTGCAGCTGTGTCGTGGCTGCCAGCTGAAGTGATCTACTTGACCAATTCCAAAACCTTTTGGTAAGTATGAATCATTTACACATTAAAACATGTAAATATAAGACCAGGAAAATATCAGAATTCTCCTTTAAACAATGAATGAAAATACTCACATTTGTGGTCTTCTTATAGTAATCAATGTGGTGAATATCTCTTGCAAGGCCAAAGTCAGCTATTTTCATCACACTGTCCTCTGTTACCAAAACATTGCGGGCAGCAAGATCTCTGTGGATGCACTGCACAAATAGAAGCAGACATCACTAGAACTGAAAGTTGAAAGTCATATATAGTTTAAATAGTGGGGTAAATCTGTGTAAATGTAATATGGACAGCTGTGAATGACTTGTTGTTACCTTTTTGGAGGATAAATACTCCATCCCCCGGGCCACCTGGTAAGCACAGGACACCAGGTCTTTGATGGACATGTTTTCCACAGGCACCTGGTCTGGGTTGTAGCAGTACTCCATGCCTGGTGGCCGTCGAGCTCGCAAGTACTCCCTCAAGTTGCCTTTGGATGCATACTCTACTATCACATACAGAGGACCTGGAAGCGATTGGATGAAATAAATTAGAAAGTCATCATAAAATCAACACCATAAAAGCATAACGTTTTAAATGGAAAGGTACCAAAATAAACTTCATGATGCCAATTCACCAGACATTGCCCAACTCTAGTTATAAGTCCAAAGAGTTAAAATTCTCTTATCAAATGAGTCATGTTGAGGTGGTTGTGATGATCATATAAACAAAATTAACCGTTTTACAGCTGCATCTTTTACAATGTTAACTTATGGGAGGTGTTTTAGGGCCCCAGTGCAATACTGTATTTAAACAATTTGGCCACCATGAAGCTTCAAAGCCTGGTGCTCCTCCTGGGGGCTTGGCTCAATCCATGCTGAAGCAAAGTTTCATCATCGCAAAACATTTCTGGAGCTTCAGAGCCAAACAGTATTTCAGCATTCTCCTAAACAAGGGGACTTAAATCTAAAAAACAAACAAACATACAAAAATAAATAAGTGAATAAAAAAAAAAAAAGACAAAAACAAAACAAACATAAAATGGCTTTGTATTGCTGGGCTGGTGTAATCCAAGTCTCCAGAGTACTGCAGTGAAGACTTTAATAAGGTGTAAATATCTTTTCAAATCAATTTCGAATCGTGCGCTGTGCAGAGATATGCATTACGCTGGAAGAGCAGTATGTAGCCATTATATGTTTGATTTTGTTTGTTATTCACATTTTAAAACAAATTCCTTGGCCACTTTAGGTGTTTGAGAAAATGTTTTGCTGTGAAGCTCCAGAATGTTTGGTGGTCTCGACTGACATTCCATCAGGATGGGGGAGATAATGGGTTACAGCAAGTTAACAAACATAACCTGCAAATACTGGCTGAGACTATGAATGCCTGAGGTTAACAGAGTGCAAGGTGTGTGTGTGTGTGTGTGTGTGTCTGTGAGTGTGCTGGTCAGGGCAGGTCAACAGCAGACCCCTGACTGTCTAGTCCTACCATCCTGTGTGCAGGCTCCCAGCAGATTTATGATATTCTTGTGCTTCCCGATGATCTTCATCATCTCCATCTCTGAGATCAGGTCTGACAGGTCTTTCTCTGTGGCGTCAGCTGGAGGGGAAGAGAAATAAATCACATCAGGGTAATTAGACGATGTTCTCTTCATGGAAAGGCCTAACAATGCCTCACAATAATCACCTTACACACTAACATTGCAGCTGTTGTGGGAACAGGCTGGCGTTTGTCTTGCAGAATGTTCCTAGGGGAAAGGCACTGACAGTGCTAGAAAATATATGTTACTTTACCTCAATCTTCACTCTTTGTACAGTTTGAACACTGCTTTATATGGGGGTTGTCATAAATCTTTATTCTGCCAAACCATTTGCACATACATTTAATGGCTACAATCCAATGGCAGATGTTTCTTAGTATCTGCTCGTCACAGTTTTTGGGTCAGAAGTTTTCTTGTCCCTCAAGTCTGGACAGGAGGCTTATGTACAATCTATTGCTAAACACATACTATACTGTATACTCGACAGCATACTTACATTTCAGCATTTTGACTGCAACCTTGGTGATTCGGTTTGGCTTCTCTTTGTCGAGACCCAGTGCCTCACCCATCACTACCTGGCCGAAGCAGCCTTCACCCAGCGGCTTCCCAAGAACAAGTCTGTAAGTGGGAGAAGGCACATGGATCAACACTGAAGGTGAAACATTTTTTCACACACTGGTCAATTTTAAGGTTTAAGGCTAAGTCTGTTTAAAGAAATTGCCCACAATACACATCTAAATGTTTTAATTCATGGATAATCATGCAAAACTGTGCATATTTAACAAAATGGCTTTGTTTGTATATTCAAACATAAAATAGAAAACTTTTGATACAAAAAAATGTTTGTATGTCAGTAATTAACATGGGATGTTTCAAGGTAATATCACTTTTTTTTATCCTATTAATTTTTTTGTCAAAATAATATAGAATTTTACAAAACTCATCTTTAAAGGCAGTTTTCACAAAATCATTTTTTTCTCTTAATCAGAATCACAAATCTCCACATCACCATCACTTACATAGACCAAAAATACCATCATATAACATTCACAGCCTGATTTACAAAACATTTTATTCTTAAAAACAGAGAATTACAAAAAAAATAATTAATGGCTGTTGACAGTGTATAAAAATATATCTTAAGTTGCCCAAGTAAATGTAATATACGAATTTTGAACCTGGCTTAAAAATGTTTATATTTTTTAATTAGATGAGAATTCTAAGTAATCAGCTGTGACAGTTTCACAGTAACATCTGTGAGTTAGTTGGAATAGTTTTGAGGTTTACCTAAATTGCATACAGACTGTAAACTCGGTACAACCACCCTGTTCTGGGGCAGTTAAAGTGCCTTGCATAAAGGAGAGAGAACTTTCAAAAAACCACAAACATGTCTTTCTCAAACCAGTAACTTTTCTTTCAGGAGATCACTTTTCTGTCTTAATGTTTATTCCAGGATGTTTACGTACCTGTCCCTCGGCAGCTCCCAGCGGGGATCCTGGGGCAGCTCATACTCAGACACCCCTGAAAGCATTGGAGAGCCACTGGAAGAGAGCCGGGCAGGACGAACCAGCATCACTCCAGAGTGGATGGAGGAGCTAGAGTCCACAGACACCTGAGGTAAAAGAAGACTGACATTACTCCCTCCATAGTGGAAAAGACACCAGTTAACAATGACCCTAAAGAAAATGAAAACCACAGAGTAGTTGCCAATCAAACAATTATTCTCATTTTCAATTAATGTGTTGTTTATTTCATTGATAAATCGATGGGTTGCTCTGTCTTTAAAATATTGATTCATGACGTCCTCAAATGTCTTGCTCTGTTCACAACCCAAGGATAGTCAATATACTGTCAAAGAGGAGGAAAGAAACCAGAAAGTATTCACATTTAGAGGCTAGAATCAGAGAATTTTGACTGTCTTTAAAAATTACTCAAACTAATTATCAAAAGTTGGCAAATGATTTAACAGTTTATAACTAATCGATTAATTGCCGCAGCTCTTCTTAAGACCATGTAAATACACCCAAACTGCTCTGCTTTGGATGGAAGAGATTCCTCGAACACTTATCATACTGACCTGATGAACAAGACTTCAAGGAGCTATAGTGAACCTTCAATTTTTACGTTAGCATAAATATAAACTCTGTGGAGGCAGACTGCTTCAACAGGCACTATGAAGGTTTGGAGAAAAAAACTCAGTACTCAGAATTTTAATCAACAATATCAGTTAATAATACAAAACTAAGAAATCTAAAAAAAAACCAAAAAACAATCGTAACTGGATAAACAAGCTGTTCTCATAGAAAAATAAGGACCCCATAAAAGTGTTTGAAGCTAAAAAGGTCACAGGATCTGGCAGATATAAACATAGTAAAGTGGTATGAAATTGTGTTGTCCTTAGATATCATTTTTTTTTAAAAATTAATTTCATTCACTCACAAAAAACAAAGAGAAAGTTTTCGGTTGTTTATGAATACACTGTTGTTGTTAGTCTTACTTTTAATAATAACAATAACAACATTAATAATCATTATAATATTTAAAAATCTGTCAATTGAGCTGATTAAAACTTCTTTCCCAAAACTTCGCAGTCAGCACAGCTTTAAATAAACAAAAAATGGCATGTGGAGAGAGAAAGAAGAGATGAAAAGGTATAAATATTCCAAACCCCCTATCTACTTTCTGTTACCTGTCTGCGCAGGGGGATGCTTTTGGCCAGCTTGTGGACGGCCAGCTGACTGTTGAAGTCACTCTTCTTTGAGGAGCTGCGAATCTTGACGATAATTGCGATAGCAATCATGACAGCAATGAAGAAGAAACCCACGCAGTAGATGACAACCTCAAGGTAAGTGTGGTTGGCTGGAGGATAGTGTGGGACAGCTAGATGGGGGTATGCAGGGTGACAGGGGTCAGAGTCAGCGGTCATCAGCTGTATCAAATTAACACAGAATCTCTGATAATAATTACCCAGTCACACCAAACATACCCGTGATTTTAATTACAGAGCAACACAAATAAAACAAACTGACTACACAAACACACAGCCGCAATGTCTAAAAAACAGAACCTTTGACACATATGGGACATGAACATTTCATTGCAAAAACATCACTTCTTTCAAGGTGTCACTCAAAATGTTTTGATAATGTGAGAGTGATTACAGTCTCTTAAACTGCCAAGGAACAGTGTGGGGAAAACCTAAACAACAAAAATTTTGACAATGACACTTGACTATGCATCAGACAATTATTTTTTTAAATAGAAACACAGATCTAAATGTTTTGTTAATGGATGCAAAACATGTAACAGTGTGCAAAGGATCTGACTTTTATACAGCACAACACTTCACACACACACACGCACACACACACACAACGTTTCAACACTGCACATTGTTTCTTCTTCATCAAATGTCTAATTTAGTTGTCACGTCTACTTGTAGGTCTAATACAGACACAAAGCATGAACTAAAAAAAATCTTTAAAGTCTTTAATCTGTAATGCTATTCTAAACAAGTTGTGTGTTGGTGCCGGTAATACAAATATCATATGTATGTGCTAATATTTAAAAGATAAAATGTCCAATTCAGACCTTGTTTTTTTCCTCCCATTCAGTGAAAAACACCCATGTTTATTTATACCCAATCTTGGGGGTGTATTGGCTTCCACATTCTAATGAAAAAGAGTGAAGTGCATACCTTGGTTTGGGATGTGGCTTTGTGCTCAGGAGCTCACAGTAGTTATGCAATGCCCAAACCCCCCCACCCCACACAATTGCTGTCATTCCTGTCTGTTTAATTTATTTACCAAGACAGTTTTATTTGTTCAGGAGTAGATGTTAATTCTAGGTACCCATTTACTTTTTTCAGAACTTGACTAAAATGTTGTGTTTAGTATCAAAATTTTAGAAGACCATTTGCTCTCATGATAATGGAAGTCATTTCAGCTAATGTGATGGGGAAAAAAATCATGTATGCCATTATAATGAGTAACTCTGTCATGATGGAGACAAAGTAGCTTGAAAAAAATGTATCTCAAAATAAGGACTTTTTTTAGAGACTTTTTTTTTAAAATTTCATCTCAAAATACTGTGCCTCATAATAAGGAAAAACCTTCTCAAAAAAAGTCAGAATCTCAGAATGAGATAGTATCTCCAACATGTATCTAAAAACAATCCAACTTTCTCAAATAACTGAGTATATCAAAATAATCAGTTGCCACTTTAAAACACAACTTGGTATCTAAAAAAATAATTTAGTATCTCAAAAATGTTTTCAATGAAAACGAGTACATTAAAGTAATGAATCGGTACCTTAAAATGAATTTGGGATTGGATTGGGAAAATTAGCTCAATCTTTTCTTAAACCATTTTGATTCTGGCTCCACCTCTATCCCCATTCACCAGAATCAGGCATCAGTCTGTGCACCAACCAGTCCCTCCCTGGCTACTGCGCTCCCCTTTTCCCATCTCACCCTCTTCGCCCCACTCAACTTAGTCTATCATCAACTGTACCCCCTCCCCCCCAGACTATTCCATTCAACCCCCAACTACAGCCTCTCCATGACTGTCAACCAGGTGAGCAAGAGGATGAGGAAGACTAAGCTAAGAAAAGCCACAGGACCAGGTGGCATCAGCTCCAGGCTGCTCAAGCACTGTGTAGACAAGCTTTGCGAGGTGGTTCTGCAAATTTCAATATGAGCCTCAAACTTAGCCCCAGCCTAGGGGAAAACTTCCTGTGCGGTCCCAGTGCCAAAGACTGCAAACCACAAGGAGCCCAACCGCTTCAGACCGGTAGTCTTAACATCTCACCTGATGAAGACTATGTAGAGGATTATACTCAGAAAACTTTGACCCTGCAGTTTGCTTACCAAACAAGTATTGGAGTGAGTGATGCAGTCATCCACCTGATACACATATCCCTCTCATACTTCAAGTACATTGTCTGCTGTGAGGGTCATGTTTTTCGATTTTTCCTGTGCCTTCAACACAATACAGCCATCAATGCTCAGGGTGAAGCTGGAAAAGGCGGTGGTTGACTGCCACCAATCTGCATTGACAATTGACTAGTACATCACCAACATATCACAGTATGTGAGGCCTCACAGCTGTATGTGAGATGTGTTCTCAGGGTATGGTGCGCTCTCCCTTTCTGTTCTGCTCTGTCCTGGACAGCCCTCTGGCCTCATTGAGCTTTTTCACAATTTTTGTATAAAGTTGCTCAATATTTTGAGATGCCATCTCTTTCAAGGTACTATTTTTTGAGAGATTAAAGGGTAAGGGTATTTCAAACTAAAGACTTGTCTCAAAAGTAGTATCTAAAAGTAATATCAACTCTCAAACTAATTAGCAATTTTCTCAAAATGATGACTCATTATCTAAAAGATAATGAGTGATTCAAAAAAAGAATTACCATCTCAAAATAATGAATTGGTATCTCAGTAAAAAGGTACTAAAAATATATAAAATTGTAGTATCTCAAAATTCGCAAAAGACTTTCTCCTACTAAATCATTTTGAAAAAGATTCTGATCATAATGATTTACATAAGGTTTCATCACACTGGCTGAAATAGGCTTCCATACATGATAATGCATTAAGTATTATTAGACAGAGCATTTGGTTGTCTATGTTAATGAGATTATCCAACAAATGTGTGCAGGAGGCACCATGTAGAAAAAACCAACCCAAATCAAGGCTGCCATAAGGAGTGAAGTGTTCCATTACACCCCTAACCAACACCAGCAATATAAGTGAGCTGTGCTTGTGTGAAGTGGCTGACTGACAAGCTGCTTGATAATTGGACAAATGCCCATTCCAACCCTCAGGAATGAGACACATCCACTACAGCGAGCCAATTATCAAAGCCAGCTGCTGTGCTCACGGCAGGAAATGACATCAGGAATATATGTCATTTGTAGTGCTTGTCAGAGAAAATCAGCTTTCCACCGAATCAAATGTGAACACCAGTTAAACAGCATAGTAGCAGAGACAGTACAGTGAAGTTCAAGTAAAACCTGATCAGAGCTGCCAAACAAACCGTCTGTAAATGTGAAGTTCTACATGGCTGAGTTCATTAATTATACTTATATGTGTTATTAGTTAAAAGACTAATTCTCTGTTTCAACTTGTCATGTAGGCTAATGCATTTGGATTGTTTGGCATTCACTGATTTAACTGAAAAGACAACAGAGCATGGCCCTTACTGTCCCATCTAGAGAGTTTAGATGGAACAGGAGCCATGCTGAGGACAGAGGGATAGTTTGAGTACTTATAACTTGCTCTGGCTTCCTGTCACATTTTTCAACAAAACAAGTCCAACAAGACGATTTTTTTGGCAAATGTGAAGATGGACAGCCAGGCTTCAGTTGGAAAAAGCGAAAAAGGAAATACAGGAGAGAGACAGAACCACTGATACCTTCAAAAACGGTCAACCATGCAGAGTGATGAGAGAACCCGATAGAATTGCCCGCCAAGCAGGTGTACTCCCCAGCGTCATCAAAAGACACATTTCTCAGTTGGAGGACTTCCATTTCCTTGTCCGTGGTGTTAAGGCCAGCAGTCTAGAAAATAACATAGGAAGTAGACCCAACAAGAGGCCCAAGAGGGGAAAGGGAACCATGAGTAAAGGATTCTGAAAGAGAAAAGGGATGGAGGAGCGTTCTCCTCCGCCATCCAACACCATCTGCCAGAAAAGTACCAATGAGAGCCCCTACAGAGGACTCTGTCAGGAAGAGCCCTCCAGTATCTGTTAGTGGAGGAGCTGGTTAGGTTGAGTCTTCCACACAGGGCCACCCCATCACCACATCAAATACCTCAGTCTCATCTCTACATGCAAGAGATGGGCAACATGGAAAACTCCACAGCAGAACAGGACACTTTTACTCACATACTTCACACAAAAAAACGGGAGGTCTGTGAAACAAAGGTAAGCAGAGGACAGAAGTGAAAAAAACAAAGGGGAGACAGAGCCTCTGAGCCATGGACAGAGGACTTTGAAGGGCAAGGGAGCGAAAGTAATAGAAGAAGATGGCAGGAGAGGCCCTTATTAGGAGGGCACAGCACAGGCATGGGGCAGGAATGAGAATGAGCCCAACATAAACCTGAGACTAAACACTTTCAACTATTCTGCTGGGAATTTTCCATAGCGTCATTTACAGTGAGGGGCACTGAGGCAGGAGAGAGGGAGGGGGAAACGGAGGAAGGGAGGAGAGAAACAGCTGAAGTCGTCTCCAGTTATACGGCCCTAGTTTTCCCCGGTGGTCCTAGAAGCGCCTCCACTGTGTCGTCCCTGTACTGTTGCGTGGTGGTTACCTGTGGACCCATATCTGGTGACAGTCAGCCAGGCCGACTGATTTGCTTCTCCTATATAATTGGACACTTTACATATATACTCCCCGCTCTCCTCCTCAGTCACATTGTAGAGGGTCAGCACCTGAGCATCCGAGCTATTGACCCCAGAATGCTGGAAATACAAACATGTCATGTGCAGCACAGAAAAAAAATGGCAAACACAGAATCAAACTAGATAAAGAATTCATAATTCATTCAGTAATAACAGCAAAACAAAATCCATATTGATTGAATCAGTATACACTTTTACAGAGACTACAGGGCATCTAAGTGAAGAACTGACATGGCAACTCAGAGCAATTCCTACAAAACAGACATAAATTGGCTTGTTGCAGCAGGACTGGTCACAGAAGCGCCTACCTTGAGGACACGGACATACGGTAACCCATCAGGACCAACTCGGCTCCCATTGACCTCGATGTGCTTCAACCACTGGATATGAGGCTGAGGGTCACTGAACACTTTGCATTCAAACTCAACGTCACTGCCCACCACTGCAGTGCGATTAGCTGGAAGGCCAGCCTGCAGGATTGGCCTGTGGGGAGAGCGCTCTGCAATGCAATGAAAACATATATAGAGGTTAGTTTACAAGTCTGGCGAGCAGTAGGGCTGCAGCGATTAACTGAAAGAAAATGAAATGCTGCTGTGCTTTGCAATTTTCTCTAGTGAGTACTCTTTGGGTTTTGGACTGTTGTTTGGACAAAAGACGCAGTTTCTACAAGTCACACTTTTTTTTTCTTTTTATAGATCAAATGATTAATCATGAAAATAACTGTCAGATTAATCAATAATTAATAATGAAATGTTAGTTGTAGCCCTAGTGAGCAGTGATGCAAACATGCAATATCAAAGAAAAACACATGCGCACACTTCCACTAAGGTGCCACAGTCCCCTTTTTTAATCAAGATCTGTGCGTTAATCTCTGAGATATTTACAAAAATGTCAAAAACGCCCTATGGCCTCTACAGTGTTAAAGAAAGTGAGAAAAAAATGCTGCTGACAAACAAACAACCCAACCAACAAACAGACATGGGTGAACAAATAACATGCTTGCCGGATGTAATAATTCGAAAGTATACACACTACCATCTGCCCAGCCATTTACACTACCAAAATTTTGACTTGTCACTTTTTTTGTCAAACAAGGTCGCCTGTATAATGTGATCTGATGCTGTGTAATTTTAGTTATAGACAATAATTTCTCCTAGTGAAATAAACCGGGTGTTAGTAGATGGTTAAGCACATTAAGTATCTTATCTCGAGTGTGTCTGTTACTGTGAAACTCAATATTCTTGCTGCTACTTTTTGATGAATGATGAGTCTCTCAAGTAAACTTACAAGCCAAGCATCTGGCCAAATGAAGACTGTCCAGGATTTTCTGACAGAGACATCCATGTGGACATGAGGAAAGCATTTGTGACAAAACTTTCACCTCATTGACAAGATCTCACTGCTCAGAGTCTAGACCTATGCTGAGTTCAGGAGAGGCTTGGTGCAACAGTGATGTAGGACTGATTTATAGAACTGATGGTATAGAACTGAGTCAGAGGGCAGGTCCTTGAAGAATAATCACTTCTCTACATGGATCTATCAATCAAGCCAGTTTCATCTATCAAATGGCTGACAAAAAGATCAGGTTCACCCTCAAATGCACATTTAATTTGTGTAGTGTAAATGTAAATCTTTCATTTTTATTTTACATTATGATCTCAATGTAAATCATTTTCCTTCCACTGTTTTTACATTACTTTCCCAGCACCTTGTGTTGCTGGACTGTCAAGTCTGTCTACATTAGCTTCATGCACAATTATTAACAGACTGAGTAAGGTAATTGGAAGAAAAATTAAAATACAATCATGTAAAATGGTTATTAAGATAATGTGAAAGTAAAATGGTTGTTATTCAAAGCAATTACAACTGGTGGTTGGGAGGCTTAAGGTCACATTTCTGAAATGGCTAACAATACTGTTAACGACTAACTAACTACTGATTTTAATTAGGTGATCACTTACCAACAACATCTAGCTGGTAAGTGTGATTGATGCTGCCGTACTGGTTTTCCACCACACAGGTATAGTTTCCCTTGTCAGAGGGTACTACAGATTCCATGATGATGGTCCACACATGGTCGCGGACCTACAGGTTTGGAGGAAAAACTAAGTTGAAGTAGCTGGCATACAAGAACAGGATGTGACAGCAAATAACACAAATCATACAGTCTAGATAGGACTCACACTTATAGAAATATGTTGTTTTTGTTAAGGTAATTAATTTAATCAGACATATAGTTAATTCTAGGAGACACAGCAGAAAATCTCAAAGTGGTCCTAACCACAACAGAAACACTGAGAACAAGCAATGCAGCACATAATATCTTTTTTTTAAGAATTGGATGGTTAAAGCTATAATGTTTTCAATTAAATGTAATTAACATAAATAAGACAAGCAGAGAGCCAATCATGGCAGCAGAGATGGAACTCTTCCAGAGAAATTTTTTTCTCTGCCTGCAAATTAGTAGTCTTTAATCAAATTTTGTTCATTTTAAGGCAAAAACTAACAAGGTTAATGATGTTCCATGTGATGATAACAAGATAACCTTCTCCCTGTGACACCACCCAACATTTTCATCAGAGGATCTTTGTCCTACCTGACACAGACCACAGGAAAAAGGGTGCATGTTTTATATTAATCTGCCCCAGCCTGTCTTATTAGCACCAACTGATGTCTGGCTCTTTTTTTCCAAGACATGTTTTCTTCCATAAATCTGCCAAGACCAGCAGTGTGTGATTAACCAACCAACCTCTAAGGCAATGGCAACATCAAACATGCATGTACACAGACTGAGCCATACGGTTTCCCACATTTAGCTAAAAACGTGATGAGGGAGTCCAGCTGCCTGCTGCCAGATGTGCTGTGCTTAGGTTCATGTACATGTGGTGTGCATTATTCCCTCCCTCCCGCATGTCTACATGCAGACGATAAGAACAATAGAAGCCCTGCCATAAAAGCAAAAGTGTAGGAGGGATGACAGACGTCCGCAGCCGCTGATGCAAACCTATTCACCTCAATGGCAAAAAAGAGGATGCAGGAGGGAGGAGGGTGACTGTACAGATACACCCTACACCTGTGAGAAAACTGAAGTCAGTGTAATGGTACATAAAGTATAATAATCAGGGTTGTAACAGCTTTTGAAGAGCAGAATTCCAGCACCTTCCACGCACTTTAAAAAGGTACCTCAATCAAAATCTCTCAATTTTTGTAGCCTTTATTGACCTAATAGTTATGATAAATGCAATTCTGGGATATAAGAATTTTACAGAATTCCTTTTAGGGGTAAGCAAGTTATCAGATTTATTTCTTTATTGTGATAGAAATCTTTACACTGTCTTAGTGGTGTCTACAGTTTTACAGTAATGTAGTGTGCAATTTTCTGAACTTACCAGACTGTTCCACTTGTACTAATACTTGTCTTTACACACTTAGCCATAATATCCAAATGTAATCATCAATCATTTGTAAAATGGCCTTGAAATAACATGGTGATATTATTAGGCTGGATCGCGATACATGATATGTTTCACAATATTTTGAAATCTCCTCTGAAGCACTTCATAAATGCACAGACTGAGCGACTAAATCTAATATCACAATATTTTTGGTCCATACCTTTGTATCTTTATTGCACTGATTTTCTTTGGGATGATTATTGGTACTTCAACAAAATACTAATACTAATGCAAAACTTGATAATGCTAAATGCTATTGTAAGGATGACCTGACAGATAAGTGATTAAAAAAATAATAATAATAATCTGTTGATTCATTTTCCAAATCTGATATAAAGTGTTTTCTCACTTGCTTATGACTTAAGTACAAGTGCGAAAAAATGCCTGGATATCTTTCCCTAAATCTAATCCCTTGTAAATTTTCCTACTTGCCTCCCAGGGCTACTATAAAAGAGAAATCCCAAATTCCTTCACTGACTCACTTCTTGCTCAAAGTGTCACCCACTATGTTCAGATTATAAAATTAACTAATTATTACAGATTGGACATATTTGAAGTGCATTTTTACATCACAAAAAATTAAACAGCGTCAAGACATTCATATGGTAATTCCTTTGCTTATTTCTTTTCTCAAGTGGGAACATCTGGTAGGCCAACTTTGGGTAGCCCTGGTGTAGATGAAACACATAAGATTATGTGGAAAATCAAGGATTTTAAGGCGTATATTTGAATTAATGAATATTCCTTAAAAACTGACATCATTACGCATTTCCCAAACTTAAAAGGCTTTGTACAAATCCTGAATATTTACAGCCCACTAACACATAATGGTCATATTGTATGTTGGTTAATACAATGACAGGCTTTTAATAACTTCATTGTACCCTATGGGAAATGAATGATGGCTCAGAGAGAATCTTCAAAAACACATTAATCATCCCTCAGGAGTCATGATGCTATTTACAGTAAATGAAGGTTAAACAGATCCGGTCCACACCTCTGCTAAGTAAATCCACAGGCTGCAATATACTGTCTTACCTGCTATCATAACCTCACAGTTTATCAGCAGTTAACGTCACATTTGAATACACCTTGCCTGGAAATGGGAAGGTGTTGACCAAAGGAGAAATCACACCAGACATCATGTCTCACAGATACAGTAGGTAACATGGTAGAGGTACTGCTACATCGATGTAATTACAGAAACAAGCATACCCAGAATGAGTACAGCTAATGTTATCCTTCATCCAGACTCATGGCTAGGACTGCCAACCTGGAGGTATTATTACAATGACACTCTCTGGTCAAATGTGAACCTTGCCCCTGCATTTCAGTGTGACTGCATGGGAGAGGGTGGTGATCTAATGTGGAGATGAGATCACTGACACATCTCCACTCGTAATTTGGAGTGATTCAATAAGAAATGCTAAGAAGAGTGAAGAAGATTATAATTATTAACCTTGAAGCCTCCAATGCGATGGTCTCTCTTGAACTCCTTGCCATTCTTGTACCACTTCAGAGTGGGAGTTGGGTTTCCATTTGCCTGGCATCTAAACTTCACAGTTTTACTGGCTGGGACAGCGTGAAGCTTCTTCTCCATTTTTTCTGGATGAGCCCACTCTGGAGGCATTGCTAGAGCAAAAGACAGAAAAGGATGTTTAGCAGTTGAGTTATCAATCAGGTGTTTGATGAAGATGCAAATAAAATGAACGGAAAATTGACAGGACTTAATCACACAAATGTGATGGCTTAGCTCGATTCTGGTTGACTAAGCATGTCATCACAGTGCAGTTGGGATTCGCATTTCCAATACAACAGGGCTACCGGCTTGAAAGGTGCTTTGTTACTGGGCTTCCTGTTCTTGTAATATATTGTATTCACATATGTACCAGTACATGTGCACACATGTAGAAGACCAAGTGGTTACCCCAAAACATCCTATGCAGATGACTGATCTTGTCTGTCTTAAATTGGAACTGGAAAATGTTGCTGGGCTACCTTGCTTTTTCTCCTGCCACAATGACTAGACCTCGGATAATTAGCAGAATATGGTAAGATTACGTAACGCTTGTTAACCCCACCAAAAATAGATTTCTAAATTTCAGTCACAGACTTTGGCAGTACTGGATCGTTACTTTGGATAAAAACTTGTTTTGCATGCGGTGGCGCTGAAATTGCCTCAGTTTCATAAAGTAATGTTTTGAAAGTTTCAAAGGAAGATAAAGCACCAATAGTCAGGGAAGGCATGCTTGTCATGCTTGGCAGGCAACTAGATTCGCTAGAGTGCAAAGTGGGCAGTAGTAGCGAGATAATAAAATGAAGCCTGAGTGTCTTAATTGCTCATGGGATAAATAGGAGGACGGTTAACTATAGTTAGTCACGACAGTCTCTTCATATAAAAGCTGTCACTAAAGGAGTAAAAACCCTCTGATTCAGGGTGAAATCATTCACCCAATTGTGACCCCCACAGACACATGTCAGGCCCATAATTGAATCATAAAGCTCTCAAATCACTGACCATGACCACAAGTCAAAACCCTGTGACTCTGGGCAAAGGAGTAATGACCATATGGTGCAGCCGAATTAGTAACGTGAAGATATAAACACACTTACGCAGCTGTTTTTGACTACCCAACTGTTCTTCTGAGGACGACTCTTCATCCTCATCATCATCTTCAGATGAGGCCAGGGCATCAACTACTGAAACAGAAAAGTAGAAACAGTCTCATTTAAACTGATTCACACAGTATTTTAGTCAATTATTTTGATTCTTCAAAGATGACAGATGGTGATTTTGAAATTCAGAACAAAAAATTTAACTTCATCACTTTCCACGATGAATGGTGGTTCAGGATCTCAACCACATCACATAACTACATCCATATGATTATACACAGTTGGCGGATACATGTTTAGATCAAAAGGTGGAAACCGGGGGAAGCATGTGAAAAAAAGCCTTTTTTGCAGTGGTAATGTGGAATCTCTCTCTGAAAAAGGGCTTATGACTTTACCTGTGACATTGAAGAAAACACTGTGGTTACCAAACGTGGTGCAGGCGTACAGACCAGAGTCTGTCAACTCCACAGCCTCGATCTCCATCTGGCCATTGCGAATGCGTGTGTGTTCTCCATCCACTACTGTCACTTGGTCTTTGGTCCAGTTAACAGCATCGTGGGAGTCCCTGGCAGAGCAGCTCAGATCCAGACGATCCCCGAGATAGAGCGTGAACAGCTCAGCTTGTGTTTCCGCTGAGGCCACCATAAAGAAAAAGCAGGACAATTATTAGACACACATGGATCCATGAAAACAAGTTCATTTTTGTCACATATTTTACATACATACTCTAAGTTATTAACAAGCTTGTTACTATTAAATAATTGTGAAATATCTCACACTAAATAATAAAGAGGGGGAACAAAGTGTCTAAAATGTTCAGCTCTCACAGAAAATGAACTGTATCCGTACTGTGGACACATCAAAAAGTACTTCAATTATAAAACACAAACAGAAAAGTCCTTCCTCAATCTCCTCCCAGCAAACCGCTTGCCTAACCTCACCCAAATTAAATCATATCCCAAATTAGTTAAGGCCCCATCATCAGGCAGGCAGGGAGCTACTTGGGAAAGGAAGGTGAAATTCAATTAGAGAATTGAAGAAAGGGGAGCGATCACCCAGAGAGACACCTGAGCCCCCCTCTTCTAAATGACTACGGAGTCCACAGGGGGGAGGGGGTAACCCAATTATTCTGACATGTTGTTCATCACAATGGTGTTGTTTGTCTAGTTACACAAGGTAAAGATCGTCACTGGACAATTTGCATGACATTCTTGCTGTAGGCTCACACATTCATGCCAACAACACATGCAAGGTCCACTGCTCCAATTAACATCCGATGAATCGAATCTAGAATAGGTCCGAAAATGGTAAGAAATGTCACTTGGGCTTCACGATTCGTCAAAAGGAGAGGACATTTTGCAGATAGCGATAATGACATATAAAGTTTGTAGTGGAAAAAGTAATTCTTGATTTCCCTTTCACTGAATACAAAAGAATAAAAATGATGATGTGACATTTTGGTTGACTATTCAACCCAAAATGCTAAACAATTTCCCCAGATGCCCGAGATGACATCTTATTTTGTCAAGGTGAAACACTACAGCAAGAGTTGTGCTATACAAATCAACTTCATGACGAGCTCAACACATTTCAGACTCTTGCTTTCATCAACAAACATTACAAACATTTAAATAAGGTGACGCTGAATTTAATGTTATCTGTAATTTGTTTAATGATGACCCTGATGAAGGCCACAGGCAGAATCGATTGGTCTAATAATGAAGTTGTTTTGTATACTGTAAGTGTTGCTGGAGCTCTTACTTTTTTCCCCCTTCTCTATGCAACTTGTTAGTAGGTGAAAATTTTCCTGCTTCTACAGGAGCTGGAACCAAAGAATGCTTTCAAGGTTTGAACTTACAAAAATTACTCCACTGCCTTGCAATATTCTAAATATTTGTTGATCAAATATCTCTGCAGACTAATTGAATAATTGACAAACTGTTTAAGCTTTAGATGGCATTGTTTTGTTGCTTTATCCTAGTAAATCCACTGTGGCAGCACTTCAAGGCAAAATCTGAGTCATTTCACTCATCCTCCTTTTCCCTATTTCTTACACAGTCTCTTTGGCATTATGAAAAAAAAAATGAAGAAGATAATAAAATGCCATAAGCGATCCCTCAAGATTAAATAATTCTCAAAGAACACTGTGTGTTTGTAAATGCACTTCCTCACGACAGGAAGCACATCTATACAGCATAACCTGACTAATCCCTCTCACCATCAGAACAAAACCCAGCGAACAATGAAGGGGAAGAGGAAACCAGTGAGCATGTGCACAGGAGCAAGCGAGCAAGGGCCTGCAGCGGCAGGTTCTAGTGCCAGTTGCTATGGTGACCTGCCTTGGGCATAGTAAAGGTATTTCCTGGATCACATGTGTCTGACAGGCCCTTAATCCCAGCAGGAAAAGGGGCCGGGGTAGGATCAACTTTCTCCTCAAAAACAAAACCAAAGGGGGAACAGCAGAGGTGGCATTTAGTGATGGGATGTAGCTATCCAACCTGGACACAGCCTTGTGTGTGTGTGTGTGTGTGTGTGTGTGTGTGTGTGTGTGTGTGTGTGTGTGTGTGTGTGTGTGTGTGTGTGTGTGTTTTACTGTTGTTGTAACTGTCTGGGCCAGTGGGTCTCTGTCCCTGCCCTTTAAATGGAGATGTCACTGATAAGACTGTGTCAACATCCCAGCTGTTAATCTAGCAGCAGGCATCATAAAACACCCATAAAAGCTGTAAAATGTGCTGGTTGCTTTATTGTGGGCTCAGTCAGGACCATTTGTGCTTCTGTGACAACCTACTTCAAACTGGAGTGAGATTTAACAAAACTAAGTCAGGCCCCCTCCACTGAAAAAAGGTATGCTGTTTTTCTAGCAACGGTGGCATCACTCTCAGAAAATGTATTTTCATCTCAGATGTAGGTGCCAAGTTTTCAGCATTTTCTTTGAATTTGAGGATGTTTCATCTCAATTAATCCCTCTGCTGCTATTGGATTAAAATGGATTAAGGACTGTGTTTTTAAGAACCAGCCCACCTGGAATGGCCTTGCGTGTGCTCTTTCAACCATTTGGAAAAATTGATTGACGTGGCTTTTAATCAGTCTAATTACACAAACTGTGAAAGGAATTTTGTGAAGAAGAAAGCAGTGAGAGGTTTTTAACTGGGGGGGGGCAGTCTGTTAATTCAAGACCAACAAAAAGGAAGACATGGCGCCAGTCTTTGCAACTTTCTCTGGCTACAAGATAGGAAGCAATACGCTGTGTGAATGACTTCTGGGATTTCCTGCTCTCACTTGAGTGATCTTTGAATGCAGTGAAGTCAGCCTGACTGAAGCTTGGTGGTGGAACACAGAGAAAAACGACTGTGGCAAGTTTCCTCTACTGATTTGAAGAGAGCAGACTAAAAGGGTGGCTGAAGTGTGGAGGGATTGATAAGAAACAAAAGGCAGGACTCGCAGGACGTAAAAAAAAAACACACTTTACTGAGCCAGTGTACCTCCTGAAGGCACTCCAGTAGAGGAGCTTTTCATTCCTAAATGAGCCACTGACAATCAGCACGGATTAACACTTAGGAGCTACATGGATTACCATGTAGTGCAAAACTGTTCCAATGTCATTCAAATGAGTTCAGCAACATTTAGCCTTACATTGTGGCTATAATAGACAAACAGGATGACAATCAGCTCTGAACAGAATGAGACTTTATATGTTTATCCATTACTTCTGTCTGCTCCCCTGCAGGTCTCGTCTTAGGAACCAGAAAGTAGTAAAGTAGTAAAAAACTTAGTTTGAAAAACGTCATAAAAAATGTTTTACAGAGATATGTTGCTAAACAGTAATCTAATTAGGGGTGTCACAGTTTTTCATTCTATATAGAAAATGTATCAAAATTACCTTTTAAGTTCACTTAGCAGATTCCAATATTCTTTGACACTGTAGTCTTCTCTTTCTTTACAAAAGTAGTTTGAGATCATTTTTACTGCTCAGACTCCAATGTTGGGAAAACGTTCTCCATTTACTTAACACATTTATATGTTTTTTTTTTATTATTCAACATTTTATTTTACACAAATATTAACAAAAAATGAAAAAACATCTGAATGTTTAGATTTTTTATGAGCACATTCACAGCAGCATAATATTATGTTATCAATCATGAAAGGGATCAACAAACTTTTTCTACAATGGACTTTTGTGTCTCAGCTCCAACGTGTGCAGAAGAATCCTTGTGATAAACCACAACTGGTGAATCGTTTATCTTTTCCAAAGTACGTGGAAGCTTTGATGCTTAAGGTTCCGCTCCGACGACAAGTTAATGTTTCTTCTATCTTCAGGTGTTGTATGAACTTTTTATTTATTGAGTTACATTTTAAATTCTAATTAAAAGATGTTTGTGCACTAATGGAAGCATTTACATAAACAAATTTTAACGTTTAACATGAGTGTTTAAAGTGAAAAATAAAGCATAGAAGATGATCTGATATAATCACCATAATGGTGCATCACCAGAGACAGATAATGAACAATAAAGGGGAAAGAGTAAATTGAATCTGAGAGTGAACTGACTTCAAAATAACATTTGAGCGTCAGCAGAGCTGTGCCCCTCTGGGCCCCTGTCACTGTCTGAGGAGTCTTTCTCAGAACTGCGGCAACTCTAGATTTGAAGAGCCCTTCATTGAAGGGTTAGTGGTTCATCCACTGTGACTGCGGGCAGAGCATCAAGTCACACAAACCCTCTCGGAAACAACATGAAATAACTTTCTGACAATTTGGCATCATAAGAAAATTACAGAGGAAAAAAACATCAGATTTCTCTGAATGATCCCTGTGAGGGTCTGTGATAGTTTGGGCTGTTTATGTGGCTCCTGAAGAAATTCAATGTATTACATTTGTTGATGTGAATACTATTTTCTTATGTGAATAACACAGAAACAAAAGCCATACAGACAGACAATGAGGCACGCGACGAGAGACGACAATTTCCATATAACAATTTCGTTTCCCAACAGAGACAAAAGGAATGCAACCAAATGCTTCTGCTGTGATTGTTTGTCGACAGCTGAAGCCATCCGTCACCCAGCAGGAAAGCAGGGGGGGAAGTGAAGCATTCTCAAGCAAAAGTCAGTGGGGGAGCGGGAAGAAAAAGCACAGAGCCGCATAGATAGTACCTGGCCATTTGGTGATTAAGAACAGGGTGGAGTGTAAATGCATCAGACTTCCCCCAACACCCCTCCCTGGTGGAAATTTATGGCTCACCTTAGAAGACAAACATTCTCCTGAGACACCCGATCCTCGAGGATAAAGGAGAGCTCAAAGTAGCATCTTCTCTCTTTTTCAAAAACGGGGTAAATTATAGTTTCCCTGGCAGTCAACCCCTCTCTCAGTGACAACAAATACCTTTTCATTACAAAGGAGGAGAGGAGCAAGGACTGCAAGTAGTGGGGCTGCCCTTGGGCTACAGATGGGAGTCATTTATTCCTCCCTGTCCCACTGCTGGCTTAAACACAGCCGCAGCCAGTTTATTTTAGGGCTTACAGCCCAATAGAGACCATCTTGCTTAATTACTCTAATTATAATGCTGGGCTTTATCATATTCTTTTGCTGCTCTCCACTTCCGACTGAACAGTGTAAACATCCAAACCCATCTACCCACAAGTCCAGGCAGCTATTACACTGCTGGACTGCGTCCAAACAACACATTTTTAAGGATTCGATTTCAGTGCCTCTTTCCCCTTTTCAGGACTTGTGTAACAACCAGAGAAAATCTGAAAGTTGTATTAGCAAGTTTAGGAACAAAATCATTAGAACAAATGTTCAGCCAATAAGCTCAGAGTAAAGAATGGGAAATGTTTGAGCTACATCTGACGGAGCAACAACATCAAGCTAAGTTAAAAGGGGTCGGTGGAGGAAAAACTGATGCTACAAAGCCTGGAGTGTGTTAGTGTTACATTCCTGTTCTTAGAACAAAGCTTTGATTATCAAGACAGGAGTAAAGACTATACAGACTTAAGAAGTTCAAACAGTTACAATATATTAATGATACTGCGCCAAGAATGTGAAAGTAGCATACTAATAAAGTCTGAGTACCTTTCAACCATCTTACCTTCATCAGGGTTGGCAGGCCGGCACTGGGTCCTTAAAAATTGGGCGAATAAAGCCAGAAACAGAAGTAATCTTGGTCTCATCAGCATCCTGCTGAGGGAGCTACAACTGTTGGTGTTTTGGCGACTGGAACTCCATTCAGACCTTTGGGGCATCAGCAGCAGGTCATTCACAGTGCAAAACTAGAGACAGAAAAAAATATTAAAAGACAAATGATTGCATGACCACGTGAGTAAACCTCATGAACTTAACGGTCTATTAAGCGTGCGAAAGAATCAACTCAGAAATTCAAAAAGAACGATTTGGTTAGATGACGTGAGTGGAAAATGAGCTTCGATACGCAAGATTTAAACAAGGCCACTGCAAATCTTCTGCTTTTTTTTCCCTCTGAAAACCTTTAACAAAATAGGAAAATAAACTCTCTATAATAATGTTATTTACTTCAACAAATGAATGAATGAGTAAACTCACTGGTCAGAGAGAAGAGAATATTCTGTACGTTTTCAAGGTTCAAGGAGGACTTCAGCCTTCAGGCCTGCTTGTACAAAAACACTGATTAGAAACTGCCAGGAGCACCAGGGAACACCAGGGAGCTTGGGTAGGCCCAACAAACAATCAGTGAAACATCCTGCTTACTTCTGAGGAATTGAATGTCTCAAAACTTCAAAGTAAAGTCTTAAGTCAGACCACTCAGAAAACACTGCATCAGGTTTTTGTTTTTGCTGCTAGGCCACTGTCGGGATTTAAGTATGTACAGTACCCTCTGAAACAGGGCACAGTGCACTGGGTGACCCTCACATGAACATCTGCTCACATCATCACCTCTGCAGCATCTACAGAGATTAACACTGGCCGCTAACCCACCACAACCCCCCTTGAGGAATTTGTTTAAGACCCAAAAACTCTGGCCTTTAATGTGGCACCCTTGTAGAGAGAGACCGCCAGGACATCATTTCCACGCAGAGAGATCTATCACCTCAGAGATGGTTTTAGTCTCTAGGAACTACAACCATTTGCTCCTGTGGGCTGTTAAGAGGAGTCAAATACTTGTTTGAGTCAAACTAGCCTCAACAATAACCATGCAAGGATTATATGAAATTCATAACCAACTATTCTGATAGTCAATCTATGTTTCAGTTGTTAGCCAGTTCCAGCTTTTCAAGTGTAATGATTGGCTGAATTTCTTTGTCATTTATGAAACTAAATGAAGTCTTTGGGTTTTGGACATTTGGTTTGACAAAAGGAGATTGTGCTCTGGGAAACTGTTCTTTGACAATTAATAGACGAAACAATTACTTGTGAAAATAATTGGCTGATTACCTGATAATGAAAGTAATCATTAGGTGCAGTGCTATACATCAAGGCACCTCAAGTCTGTCATAAATGATTCTGTATATCAAAGTCCAGTGTCCCTCCTATATGCATCTAGCAGCGGTGAACCTCCACTGCTGACATGTGACTGCTGCAGCTGATTTTTGAGAGGGGAGGAGGATTAAAGGAGAGAAGGTGAAGGTTTTTTCACATCTAGTCAAAAAACCTGACTTGGTTAGTGTTTTCACACAAAGTCATGTTCAGATGCAGCTGTGGGTTCCTTTGAGAGGTAATCGCTTGTGTGAGTGTTCAGCACTGAAACAGTCACTGTGTTCTCCTCAAAACCAATTCAATTTGACTTTCCAAGAATGGTCCAGTGTTCCAGCAGCTGAGCGGGGTCAGAAGGGTCTGGGGGGGATAAAGAAGCTTGGTCATCGTGGCTCTGTAAGCAGTGAGTCAGTGTTTGGGAAGGCTCCAGGAAAAGAGTTTCTGCTGCCAGACAGAAGGAACCGCAGAGAGCAGCCGACCACGTTCCCTCGGCCATCGTCACAACGACAACCATCACTAATTGATAGAGGAGGAAGTAGCTTCTTCAAAGTATGACACAACATTGTGTCATCTTGTGTTCTCATGGGAGCAAGAGTTAAACACAAAGTATGTCTTACTGTTAATACACTTGACACACTCATGTTCAACTGAGAGTGAGTCAGAACAGAGAATGACCAATACATCAGCAGCCTGACAACACTTGCTGATATTATTGGTTTATCATTAGTATAAGCAAAAGAATTTGCAGTAAAATGTGACCCCTAATTTATCAGATTTTTGTTTCAGTGTAGTGCAGTGTAACTTATACTGACAAAAATTCAGCCAGTCAATATTAGTTTACAGCAGATATATTGACGAATTGCCAATAAGTATCAAGAATTTTGTTGTAAAGGTGGAAGATTAACACTTTAAAATGTGACAGCCACTGACAGATAAATGTGCAAGATCACTTGCCACTCAACAGTAAATAAGTATTGTGTGTCTAAAATCTACCAGCCACTTTAATATTTTATCAGCATTTGATTTGTGACACATGCAACCAATTAGAGCTGCAGCTAATGACCATTTAATTGTCGCTTTACTTGATAAGTTGTTTGGTCTGCAAAATGTGTGCCAAAACCCAAGATGTTCTCCTCAATCCTCCACAACCAAATTTGGATCAGAGAATTTTGAAAACTATATTTTGTCAAAAAAACAAAAACAAAATCAAAAGTTTTCATAAGCAGCTGGAAATCAATTTATAAGTTGACCACTCATTTATTAAATGTCTCAGTTTTGCAACCATTACGTAGGTTGTTTGTGCTTTCGAGTGTAAAATACATCTTGGCCACAATTCTTTTAAAAAACAACTGTCAGGTATGTGTTACAGGACTGTCGAATAATGCATTTGAGGAAATAAAGTAGCATCACCATTTTAAAATCTTTTGAAAATCAAAAGTAATATTATCAGTACTGGTAACTCTACAAACAAATTCCTGCATAACACATCTCACACCTATGGGCAACCCAAATCAACAGTCCTCTTCTTTAGGCAGCTAAACCTCATCTACTGGTGGTGGTTGATTATATTGTTTATATCCACTTCAACATATAAACCAGACTGGTGTGAAGATAATCCAAAATACCAACAAACATATTCACAGATTTGAAGTTTCATTGCTCTTTTCAGGGCACAGACATCGAGTTTCAAAACCTCTTAATTCTGATGCATTTCATTATTACTCAGAACACACTATTTGCACCAATACTGGTCAAAACCTGATAAAATGTGTAAGAGACTGGGGAATTTGCTTCTTTCACAAGCCAAAACATAAAACAACAACAACAACAACAACAACAACAACAACAACAACAACAACAACAACAACAAAAAACTGAAATCTACTAAGTAAGGATGGGTGTTGTGAAGACTTTGAATAAGTATTACTACTCTAACCAGTACTTCTTATAGATCTGATTAAATCATTTAAGAGAAAAAACAAAGCATTATGAACAGAATTAATATTAAATTTTGACAAAATAACAATTACAAACTATGAAATTATATTTGAGATGTAAAAAACATATCCTAGGAGAGAGAAAGTCCTCTCCTCTGGATGGAAAATTGTAAGAGCGCATCATAGATGAATGTGTTAATTTCTCCAACAATGCTGGAGACTAGTGATTCAACAGTCTTTAATAATGAACCACAAGGGCTGTTTAAAATTGGGTTTCGAGTACCGGTCCTGTTAAAATTTGTAGACTCACTAGTGATTTGGAGGGTAAAAAATTGGTTTTGAGCCATGTTATTATTAATAAATGTTGGTACGGTATAAAAGGACTTTCTGAGTGTAACACATTTTTTCAGGGAGCAATTTTGCTTCTAAATAGACAATTTAATTATTTTAAAAGTACAGAAACTGCAAAAATAAAATAAAACTTGCTTTTGAGAGCACTTAGACATTCTGCTTCATTACAAACTTTTACTGGAGAATAAAAGGGTCTAAACTGAACCAATTAGAACTCGCTAGGCACATTTAGCTTCTATCATTATAGAAAGACAAAAGGTTACAGGCCTAACCCATAACATCGTCTGCACCATAATTACTGTTCACTGCCATCCATGCATAAAATTCCTCAGCTCCCAAAAATCTGGAGCCCCCTTTCCAGTTTAACTGTGCAGGCTAGTCTGCACACAGAGCATCAGACCATTTCCCTCAGGCTACTGTTTTCACCAAGACACACACTTCTGGCTTTTTTTCTTTGCAGCTTCACAGTCTGAATCGGAGGTTCAACACCGCCATGTTGGGGGGGAGATCAGGTGTCATGGGACTAAACTCAAATGTATAATGTGACCATTTAGGTGAAGCCATCTGAAAGACACATGAATCCAAAGTGCTTGTTCAGTTTGCTATTTGTTGAAAAGTTGAAAATCAATAATGTGTGGAAGGTAAAAACTAACACCAAGTGTATTGTAAAATTGCAAAATGGATTTTGGATACCAAGTTTCCAGTGTCACGCTGCCTGCCATTCTTTTTTTTTAAGATAAAAAATAATAATAATAAGGTGGCATTTCTTAAATTCAAAGAGTATTTCTACCTCACAAAAAACAGACATTATTATTCTTATAATTGTTTGAAAAAAAAAATGGCAACCATAAAATTCAACCATATGGTAGTTTGCCTCACTATTATACATGAATATGTATGTTTTCCCAAGGGAGGTAAAATCCAGAGACAAGACTCACACTAGCGTTGTTACCAATGACTATATCTGACTTACAAATTAAATCTCAAACTTCTTGAAAACAACTAAAAATATCAATCTGAAGGATGAGCGACTACAATTTAATTACTAGTAACTTGCCTAGTAAATTTGAGGGCAGGACTGTTCCTCACTTCCCATTATATGGTTCAGGAGAAAACGTTTTAATCTGGTGGTGAACTCCCATCCTCTCCCTCTCCCTCTATATCACAACATTTAGAGCTTTACATAACTTCAGACTGGCCCCTGCAGACCCAGACTTCATGACAGACATAGTAACGATGGCAAACCTAATCCTGAGGATTTAAACATGCAACTGTGCTGAAAATGCAATTGGACTTTGGATTTAAAAGAAGACATTTGATTTTAGTGCGAATAGTTTTGATAGTTCTCTCTGTGAGTGCTAAAGACACAACTAAAGATGCAAAGGGTGACAAGAATCAGGATCATTCTAGCAGAAACCATGAACACCAGGACGCTTGGTTTAAAACCGTTGCGTTCTGTGCCTCATCTTTGATGTGGCATGCATTTATTCAAGCTAATCATCTAATCTGATTAAAGGCGCCTGCTGAGGCTTCAGATAGAAAGTCAGAGCAGTTTTTAGCAGGACTGCAGACAACATTTGGGCCTTTCATTTTAAAAGCATGGAGGAGGTCTGAGGTCTGGAGGTCTATTATTTGTATTAATAACAGAGCAGACAAATATTTTCTAAAGCTAAACAGGAAGTGGAAGAATTATCTAAGAGCCACAATTGTTTAATCGTGTCAATAACATGATCAGATGTTCGTCAGGAAAAAATCTAATCATTTAAACGTGCAAAACAAGCTAACCACATTTAACATGTAAACGTACAGTAAAGAGAGAAGGAATAGTAAGACACCAACTCACCTTACTGGCGGGGGGGCTGTGAGACAGCCAGTTTAGGTCTGATAAACTCCTGAACTCAGATTTGAGGCAGAAAAACTTCCAGGGGAGAAAAAAAAAACTGAAAATCCAGATTTCAACGTGTGGCCCGTTAACAAAGCTCAAGCACTCCGAGCTAACACTGCTGGCTAACAAGTTTGCGCATTTCTGCCAAACTTCTGCGGCAGAAGAAAAGAATGTGCGTCCCCCACTCCGAAACCCCCAAAGAACCAACGGAGCGGGAAGAAATTCTTCAGCGGCGTTTGGGTTCGTTTTTTCCCTTCGTATTTCCTTTGCGACAAGCGTCTTTTATTTCACTTAGCTAGCCTCAACAGAAACAGACGGCACCAGTCTAGTCCCCTTATCCCAAAAAAAGTTCCGCTCACGGTGAAATTAAGTCCCCTATCCTCCGCAAAACTGTGTGCTCAAGTTCCTCGACTCACTCTAACAAAATATCCAAAAGCAAAATGTCGGTCAGGTTTATATTCTTACAACACTGCAGCAGTGAAATGAAGCCTTCGGGGTAGTTGGACTGTTCCTGGCGGAGAAATGCTGTTGAACAACGACGGTCCGTGCTGCTCCAAACCTCCTCCCTTTACACTGATAATGTGCGCATCCTCCGGGCCGATGTGAAGGCGGATACCGTGAATTACTCCACTTCTGCTCGCTCATTCCAAAATAAAAGCCGATGCGAGGTGTAATCGCTTGATGGCGCTTCACTGGAAATGAAAACAGTTACTGAACACAAATTAAACGGCAATGTCTGTAATAAGTATATTATACCAAAATGTTTAACCTAATGATTACTTTTGGATCATTTCAAAATCAAACATCAAAAATGTTTTACCTTGTACTTAGTGATGGAATGTAATTATGTACATGTATTAAAGTACTGTAGTTGAGCAAAAGTCTTAGGTTCTGCTACCACATACTTCTACTTAAATGCAATTTGAAGGCAAATATAGTACTTTTTACTTACTACATTTATTTGATTACTTAAATCACTAGTTACTTTTCAATATACAAACTGCAATTATTATTATTTTTTTTTATTTCACCTGCAATTAGATTTTTTTTAAAAAAGAAAAAAACTGAATCTTACTATCAGAAAAATACTGAATATCAGATCTGATAATCGTCCAGGCAGGTAAACAGTCATCCCACAGAGTGAAATATATACTTTAATTTATTACTTTCATTTGTACCTCTGAATCTTACTACGTTTTATCAGAAAATGTTTTTTGACACTTAAGTACATGTGATACTTTAAGAATTTTCACTCAAATACTATTTGAATGAGTGACTTTTACCAAGGTAATATTAAAGATATATATATATATATATATATATATATATATATATATATATATATATATATATATATATATATATATATATATATATATATATATATATATATAACACATATGCTTAATTGTATAAACGTATCTTAACTTTTACTTGAGTATGACTTTTGGATACAACACTGTTTGTACTAGAAGAAAGGATGCAGCCACAAATATTTGATATTTGATTTAATCTTTTTGTCACATTTTAAACAATGAAATGCAGTATGTATATTCAGTGTAAAATTGGCAAAATCAAGTCACCTTTACAAAAACACTAACCCGTTTTTCATTTGTTGATAGAGCATTGGTCATCTTCAGAAATACATGCTCATCATGAAACAATTAGTTTTCACTTGACTTTACAATGAAAATCATTTGCAGCCCTTCTCACAGGGTAGTTGTTTTGCTTTTATTCTGAACGTTACACCGCCGGAAGTCCGACATTCTTCGTGCTGTCACACTCCAACTTGACTGAGGTCTGCCCGGCCTGGTGGAAACCTGGCTCCCCCTGCCATCCACAGCACCTCTGCTGCACAACCAACTCTCCACACCGCGCTCTCTGCTTTGTGGGATTGGAGACGTAAACAAAACACAGGCTAATACAGTGATTATGGATGATTATAGTACTCCTGCCTTTAATTTCGACTGAGTATAATCCAGATAAACTCACTGCAAACTCATTCCGGATCAAAACAAAAACACTTTGAGAAATACATGCAATAAAACGTTGGAAACTATTAAATACGTCATTGAACACCACATTTACTTTTGAATGAGAATCCTGAGGATCACTTAAACAAGTCTCATATAGAAATAAAAGAACAATAATATGATATGTAAAATATGCATTTTACTTAAAACTTACTGAAAACTTGAACTCCACTCAGCAAAATAACAGCCTAATGCACTTTAAAAGGGGGTGGGAGCCAAGTAAAGTTCATACATGTTTGGTTCAATAACTAAGCTTGTCTGTATTATTGTTTGGTAGTTCATGTCCATTGATAATAAACAAATTATTTCATTACATAAGGTAAGTCATAGGTAAAAGTCAGCTAATATTCATTTGATTTAATAAATGTTAATTTACAGAGAGCACAAAGATAGCTTTAAGCTATATCACTGATGCAATGGTGCGTTTCTTTGCAAGTCAGAAGTCAGAAATACTGATTTCGGTATTTCTGACTTACAATCTAAAAGCGTTCAAGTGCATTTGCTCAGATAAAACATAGAAGCTTGCCTCAAATGGGTCTGGGAACTGCACAAGTAACTACAGCAGCGTATTTAGCAGTCAAGGGCACTTAAAACAAGATCAACACCTAAGTCTTAAGAATGGTGGCCAACGGGTGGAAATCACAATAGCAATTGAGAAAACAGTACAGCAAGTCAGAAAACGCAATGACATTAACCAGAAAACATATCATAATTTTGTCAAATGGAAAGGGCGAGACTTGTACTTGTTGAATTTGATTGGGCAGATCAGTGTCAATAACAGTGGGAATGTGCGCAGGTCCACGTTGACCAGAAATCATTCAGAGGGTATCATCATGCATTTTGATACATTATGAAATGTTGAGAAAGTTAATTAATTCATTTATCAACATTCTCAATACTTCACTTCGTTCATAATTTATTTAGGGTGAAGTGGATGAGAGGTTGCACAGGAGAAGTGGTAGCAGATGGGTCTTCTCCACAGCTGCATCTATTGCCAGTAAAGAAGACATGACTCCAAAACCTTAGCCAGAAAGTAAAGTCACTGGCAACCAAGTCTGTGTCTTTTCAAAACCATTTTTTTTTTGTCAGGGTGGAGAGCAAACTGTGGAACAGTGTAGAAAGATGAAAAAGTATTTTCATAAGGAGAAGACTGACTTCTTACAAGCAAAAGGTCTTTGCTTTAGTAGTCACATTGTGTCTGTCTTGGAAGTGAGCAGCTTGGGCTGCAGCGATTTCCTGGGGCTCCCACTTCCATGCAGCCAGGAGACCAACTGCAGGCATTATTCCTGCAGAGGATGTCGAAAATTGGTCCCACCTTCAGCAACCATAGATGCAGATACTGGATTTCTAATTCAGACTAATGCGCCAAAGGCTTTTGAACAATGGCAGGTCATTGCCAGTATAAACGAAGGACCATATACTGTAAAAAAAAAACGGCTTGGTGGACCATCAGTGGACCTCTCCAGGAAGACACCTGCCGCAGTACAACAAGTGGGCTGGTGGATGGACAGTACAGCATTGCCACTAAGGAACAAGGTCCAGAAACTGTGAGGTAGCCGGGCAGTGCACTCTGAACTTGAGTTTATGAAAAATCCAGCCTTTCATACATCCGTGGATAACATAATTGGGTTAAATCAGGAAGGTCCCCCTTCAAAGATCCAAGCCATGATAATGGTAAGTAGATACCTGCTACACCATGGTGTTTATAACCCCAAGAAGGACATAGCTCAGAGTGGTTTTTGACTGCCTAGCATCCTACCAGGGCACTACTCCGAATGATCAGCTGTTATAGCGACCAAATCTCACTAACACGCACTTTGGTGTCATCACCAGATTCAGGCAAGAGGAAGTGGCAGTAATGGCTGAAGTGGAAGCAACTATCCACCAAGTTAAGGTGCCAGATTAAGACTCCAACCTTCTGTGGTTCCTCTGGTGGACATCAGTCAGGAGATGGTCAAGTGTAAGATGGTGGTTCACTTATTTGGTGCAACCTCATCTCTAAACTACACCAGCCTGCCCTCCAGAAATGTGCAGAGGACAACAGAGATCAGTCTAAAGTCCAAGCAGTCAGCACAGTGCTGCACAATTTCTTCGTGGACGACTGTCTTTAATAAGTCAACTCAGAAGATAAGACCTTGCTGTCGTTTCAGATGTTGTGAGCCAACAGCTTCAGGTTCAATATCATCATGTCAGACAAGGCTTCCACCAGGAGGAACGCCCTATCCATCATGAGTTCTGTTTTTTTTTTTTTTTTTTAATTTTTTCTTATTGAGAAGCAAAGAGTACAGGCAGTGACTTATCAGCACTTATGATTTTTCTTAATTCTTCCTTTTTCCAACTAATTTTGATCCTGTCCAATTTGGTATCATCCATTGACATGATCACTGTGTAAGTGATCACCAAAAAAAAGTCTGCAAGTGACTTTCAGGGGAGGTAAGGAAACTGTGGGCTATAGCTCTTAGCAGACTGGCGGGCTTGAAAAATAGGTCCTTTCGCTGAGAGGCAAATCATTGAAACTAGAAAAAAATCCATCCACGTAAAGATCTCTGAACCTTCTGATCCCTTTTCCATCCCACATTGCAAAGATTTGATCTAGTTTCGTTGGTAAGAAGTTGTGATTGTTACACAACGGGCTCTGAATCAAAAGAGTTTCCTTCAAATTATTATGTCTCCTAAATTGAGACCATATTTTGAGAGTGGAGGTGACAACTGGGTTGGGTGTAAACTGTGAAAAATTAATAGGAAAAATAAATGAAGCCAGGGCATGGAGGGAGGATGATATGCATGACGTGCCTTCCAGCTCACACCAGTCTGTACTGGTGATTGTATCCAGTATGACATTTTCTGAACATTTGCTGGCAAGTAATAGCCTCTAAAATTTGGCAGAACCAACCCAGACCCTGCTCTTGGTCATTGGAGGAAAGCTTTACAAATTCAGTTGGTAGAGTGGGCGTCCCTTGTACAGCGAAATGGCGCCCCAGCATTTGTGTTCATTTTAACATAGTTCACTCTGCCTGCTAAGGTCAGATGCAAAATGTTGCATCTTTGTAAATCTGATTTAAGTTTAGAAATGAGTGGGGCAAATAGCGTCACATTTTCCATCAAATAAGTTTTTAAAGAAGGGAGTTATGTTAATACCCAATTATTTTAATCCTGATACTGAGATATGAAATGGCAGAGCTTGGTCTGGCATTTGCATAGCTAATTTATTTTCTGGTAAACATTTGCTTTTCGACAAGTTAAGTCTGGAGCCTGAGTTTTGATCAAAGGTATGTAACACTGAAATTATTTATTTGATACATTGCAACGAATCTGATATGTAAAGTCATGTCGTCTGTATATAAGAATAAGTTAATTTCCAATCCCCATCTGCTAATACCAATTACTGAGGGAAAGGAATCATGGTTCTATTGCTTGAGAGAATAATAGAGGGCTCAATGGGCAACCCTGTGTGGTACCTCTCAATAGAGGAAAACTTTGGGAGCACAGTTGATTTGTAATTACTGAGGCTTGAGGGGAGGAACAAAGAAGCATCCAGTGAAATCACAATTACTGGGGAATCAATAGATGAGGCAATTTACCCCTGTGACAATATATGGTTAAACATATCTAATCGCAGGGGGCTAATTGATCAGATAATTTTTTTTTATCAAAATGTTAATTGGGAAGCCATTTGGCCCTGGGGATTTTCCATTTTGCATGGCAGAGATGGCAGATCTAAATCCTCGCTTTGGTCAGAAGATAGGGTGAGAACCTCTAAGGTTTTAAAGAAATGTGGAAACAGTGATGTGTCTTTAAGTGATTCTGAGCGGTACAAATCGAAATAGACTTTTTAAATCAAGTCAAATTATACTACTAACAATATTCACAATCCACCTCAGATATGGCATCAATTAACTGTTGTTTCTGTCTGTTTATTTCCCTGTTGAGATGAGAAGAGTAAGCTATAATTACTCCCCTAAGATAGGCTTTAAGTTTTTCCCATAATAATGATGGGGACACAGAAACTGTTTTATTAATTTCCAAAAAAGTGTGATGGCTTTAGAAATTGTAAATTAGCTTTAGAAATCAAGTGCAGAATGTTTGATCTGATAGCAATGTAGTGTTAAATCGCCACTGAGGGCGTTTATTGTAGTTGTGGTGGAAATGGAGATCCATTAGTATGGGGGCATGGTCTGATTCTATAATCGCAGAATCAACATTTTCTAAAGAGCAAAAGAGTTTTTTTTATCAACAAAAAAATGAATATACCTGGTGTACGTTGGAAATAGAAGAAAAATGTTTTACTATGAGGATTCAAATAGCGCCAAGGATCCACACATGCTGTATCATCAGAACTTACAGGCCATCTTAGAGAGAGTATGCACTTTAGGATTGGATCTGTCCAAGTTTGAATTCATAACTTTAAAATCAAATCAAATCAATTAAAATCTCTCCCTAGGATCAAAAGGTGAGTATTAAGGTCACTGAAAAAAATGAGCCACTGAAACATGGCTTCAATATCAGTCCACTAAAACATTCCTTATGTGTAGTGCGGCAGTCTGGTTTCCAGTTGGTGTCAAAGTTAGCCATTATATAGCTTACTTTACCTGGTGTTGATGGATGGATGTTGCGTTATTCCTCTTGTTTGGAAGAAGTCAGGATGTTTGCATTTCTCTCGACTCGCTGTGAGTAGAAGGTCTGCACATCAGCTGGTGTCACATCAGTGTTTGCCCTCAGTATGTCACAGTTAGACATGCAGGGTAGATGTATTTGAAGGCTTCACACTTCTTGGAAAGTGTGGCGTTAAGGTCCAGATCATTGATGCAGATTACCAGCATCAGGGCTGGTAATCAGGGATAACTTTCTCAGCTTTTAATATAGCTTCAAAGTTTTTTCTGTGCTCTCCACGGAGGCAACTGTCTTTCACAGTGTGTCCACCATTTTGTGAACATTTGCTACAGATGTCTGGATAGGTGCATGTTATGTTTTAATCAGTGCTGCCATGTCCCTTTTGAGGTATTTCCATTTAAGTTGCCGACATCATGGAGAGGTCATGGGCACTAGCAGCAGAGGCCATGTTAGCTTCTCTGCTAAATGGTGTAGCACTCAGCATCCCCGACTCCGAATCTTTGTCCTTCTAATGTGGCATGTTACAGCAGCAAACATTTGGTAGTAGATGGAAAAGAAAACTTTTGAGACCATCAATCTGATGTTTATACATTTTTTCATACAAAAAGTTTTTAAAGTAATTGAAACCAAGTTATCATGAGACTCTAGTGAGCACGTCTCATTCCTACATGTTACCAACTGGAAGCCTCATGAGTTCTATTTATTTTGTACTAGTCGAGCTCCCAGCGGAGAAAATCCTGCAAGAGCTTTGCCGTATGAAGCTAGGCTGGGATGTCCTCATACCTGATTAGCTCACTTGTGAGCAGCCTTGGTGGAATTCTCCACTTCACCAGCTGCAGAACATCAGTGTCCAAAGGTGCTTGAAGCCAGCAGGCTTTGATGGGGCCATACGGAACAAACTGCACCACTTTGCTGATGGTAGAGAAGAGGGTTACGGGACAGTTAGTTGACCATCTTAAAGTTCTCGGAGCCATGTCAATAAAAACTTGATAATACCTCATTGCAAGGCTGTTTCTGTCTTTTTTGGGGCCCTATGCAAGATGTTGTTTGGGGGTACCTACAGTATTTTGTCAAACTAAGATTCCTATTCCTTTCAGGTGATCCACAAAGATGCAACAATCTCAGACATCTTAAGTTGACCCACCCAAGCAAGTTGAACTGATAGAACATGATAATACAAGCTAAACAATGGGGTCTATATATTAATAAATGGAACTGATGCAGTGTTACTCAAAAATGTTTATTTTAATTTGTAAAAAGAAGGTTCTTGATATGTATTTGTGTTGTTTAGCACACTTCACGTTA
Organism: Acanthopagrus latus; assembly: GCF_904848185.1. Taxonomy (NCBI): domain Eukaryota; kingdom Metazoa; phylum Chordata; class Actinopteri; order Spariformes; family Sparidae; genus Acanthopagrus; species Acanthopagrus latus. Next base: position 4,060,564 of record NC_051043.1, on the reverse strand, counting down.
GAGACCTATAAACTGAGGACACACTAAAATTGATAAATTAATCCTAAAAATAATCTTAAAGTAATGTTACTTAAGTAATGAAGCTTAAGAAAACACTTAAGCTTCATCCAAAGTCACACTTTGTTGCAGGGGCCAGAATTGCGCACCAAGCCCATAGAAGACTGGCTTGACTGGCCAGACAAGGATCTTCATGTCACAAAACTGTCACTCAAAGATATCCATATGAAATTTAGTCACAGCGTTAGCAATCATGTGCTATCCAAGTTTAGAAGACCTGGCGCAAACTCGGCTATTAGGAGAATCCTATCAAGTGCCATGTCTGTTGGCAGCACAGCAACAGATGGCTGACTTGCCTTGTTAGGGAGTCCTGAAGTACAATGAAATACTTAAATCTGTTCAAGGTAAAACAAGGAAGAAGTAGAGTGAAAGATATGTTGTTAATTTTAATATCTTGGCAGTCCGTGTAGTGCAGTAATAGGTTGCATTCTCACCGGATACAGACTCCTTTATAAATGTTCTTCATCATTTCATGGCTAGAAGAGGCCAGGTGAAAGTCCTACGCTCAGACAACGGAACAAACTGTGTTGGATCCAACCTTGAGCTATTGAAGAGTGGGATAAATGGGAATTTCCCGAAGAGTTCATCTCTCTGCCTGATTTCTTCTATCAAGAAACCTCAGCTCCCTACAGTAAATTTTGTTTATCCTTTTTGACCTTGGAGTCCTGTGGTTGTTTTTCCATCTTCAAGTGAACATACACGAGTGAAGCCTAGGCAGTATTTAAGCTTCAACTGTCCACAGTTGTGTTCACATTAAAAAGAACACGGGCTGATAAAGACAGTCAGTGTAGACAGATGTGTAAAATGATACCGGTATGTTTTGACAGAATGAGTAGGCAAGATATGGGTGTGTCTCCTAGGAGGGAGATTTGTTTTCTTTGAAAGATTCAAACTTGCATAAATGCAAATTCCCGGACAGAAAGCGAGCACTTTCATCAACTTCCCGTTGAAAGCAACTGTAAAATAGCTTTATTGTGCCGGCGTACAGTTCACATGCTTTGGCAGCATTTCAAAGCACATCAGAAATTCGAATGTATCTGCCAGCTCAGCACATACACAAGTTTGCACTGGCTGATCAAACAAATAGTTCATATGCAAATAGCTCATATGGTCTTTGATTTTGACATCATTGACAGATGATTGACGACTGAAGCTGTGAAGACACATGAAGGCCAGCTTGGTAGTAGATTAAAGAATGAAATGAAAAAGAAACAGATTTGTGCCTCAGCATGTGTTAGCCTTTCATCTTCCATGCAGTGTTAACCTTGTGTGATGTGCGGGACAAATTTACAGAATGAGGTGACTATTATTATTTGCCTTACTGTATTAGAGATCCAAATTCTGTTTTTGTGAAGATCAGCTCTAGAGAGGGACATAAACACAAGTTTTGCCAAAACAGAACATTTTTACTGTTTAAATAACAACCTAACAATAGAAATACTGAGTCATGTCAGGATATCATCGTGGCCCTGAAGTGGCTGAAAATATAACCTTTCACAAACCACAGCAACATTCACATTTGACAAGTACTGCATTCAACACCACTTCAAAAAACCCCAACTGTCCCTTTAAAACATCCCACGGAATGGGGACCTTTCTGAAATCTAACATTTTGTTGAGTTTGCCGTGTTTTCTTCTTCTTGTTCTTGTTCTTCTTCAGTACAGAATTATGTTCATTTAATAAATTATGGTCCCATTTAGAGTAAAATATATGATAAACTGGGTTATTTTTTAGGGTGTGGCTATCATGGTGGGGTCTCTTTTCTCTAGAGTAGCATCATAGTTAGCACACAGCTGATATTACAATCCAACATGTCTTTTTATACTTTATTTTTTTAATCAATTGAAAAAAAAAACCCATCAGATTTTATCTTTAGATTTTGTGGTGGATTTTGTTGCCTTTGGACAGAACCAGAGTGGCCTGAAATAGACCTTGTTTCCTGAGAATGGTCCACACCTTCTCATTGAATTGTTAGCAATAGACAGCGTCAAGGATGACGTTAATTGAAGGCTAACCTGGAAGTTAACATCGGCCTGGTTCCCTTGACAAAAAGAGTATAACATTTTTTAACTGGATTTAGGATTATTGCAGACAAAATATCTGTGGTAAACACAAGTGCATGATACTGATGTGTTTTAGTCAGTAAAATAATCTTCACAAATCAACACTTTTTATGGTTTTGAAGCTTAAATGCAATCAGCTGAGGTAAAAATCCAAATTACAGATTTAACATCCCTGTCAACTTCTGTAGCCTCATTTGTCAACCTGTTAGCAAACACTGTTTTAAGTTACAAAACCCACAAGTGATGCACTGTATTTATTAGTGTAAGTGTTTCGTGTCTGCTAACAAAATGTTTTACCAATGCTATGTTCAGGTTTTAGAACTCATTCGTGCAGCACTCTATAAAGCAAAACCATGTACTTCCAAAAACGCCAGCTGTTTTTTTGCTAAAGGTGATACTACCTTAACCTCACACTATCAGTCAGGTACATTTTGATCAGACACATTTAACAAACAGCATTTCTTTTCTTTCTTTTTTTCTTTTCTTGCTAATATGTATTTTTGGGTCAAATTAACTTGCACATGACTTCAAAGAGAGCTGTTAACTTCACAGCAGATGGAGTGTGAATCTGACAACCGCATACATACCAGAGAGAAGAAAGCATTTTTATTAGGTTAACTAACAGTGAGAGTTAAACATGCCATCAGCCACATCTTACAATTTCAGAGCGTCAAAACACAGCTAAAGATCTTTGATGCAACAGCGGTTTGGAACCAGACATTTTATAGACCTTTCTTTTTCTTTCTGTCACTGATAGAAACGTTACCTTGAGATGTGCATCAAGCTGTTATTATTGTTCTACACTGAACACAAGCAGGGCTTTGGCAGAATTAAAAACACATGGGGACTGTTTATTCATTTGGCTGCTGATTGTTTCCGTCTGATGATTGGAGGTGAGTAATATTTCTGAAACTCTGTAAATCTCCACCCTGGTCTGAACAGTCAAAGCTCCGGCTGGAAAATTTGTGCAAAACAGATGAGACAAAAGAAATAAAAGATGATCTTTGATTGATTTAAGAAGCACTGAGGAGACATTTGTCTGAACGGGTGCACTGGCACACAAAAGATGATGAAAGCAGAACTTGTATAATGTGGGGCTAATTTGAAAACGCTTCGATCATTAATTATTAACTCGTCCCTGTGATATGTACGTGCCATGGTAGCGAAAGAGACGTTTAGATGAGCCTGCCACAAAGGTTATAAAATGATGGAATAAAGTTTATGATGTTTATTAATAATTAACCAGCGTGGATACTTTACACCTGTAAGGAAATGCTAAAAATGTACAAAGGATTTGATCAAACACCACAATTTGCGGCAGGATCAGGACTATGTAGGCCTCAAAAAATTCAGGGAAAAAACAAAAAAAAGTATGCTTCCACTAAACCCCAGATAAGTTAACACTGGATGATTAGGGTGTGTAGGGGGAGTTTTGTATTCCCTTCTCATCACAGCACCCTGCTAATGCTCTGGTTAGGTTTAGGCACAAAAACACTTGGTTAGTGTTAGAAAAGCATCATGGTCTGACTTAAAATACCTGCCACGATCATGGATGGAGATGATCTGACTTCCCATGAAATATAGTTGGTGTTGGTCACCCTAGGATTATCTCAAAAACACCCGCTTTTGTTGCAGCATTCTTGCTTTGTAATAATGCCACCTCCATTCCCTCTATCGCCTGATATAACAGCAGAAAAGCATATGATGTATATGTGATATGCCATATTTGCCACTAATGTCAACCTTGGACACACCCGTTTTTTGGAGAACCTAAAAACATCATATCCTGGCAAGTGCACCGGTGTTGCTGTGAGGCTCCAGAAAAATGAGTAGACAATGATCGAATTTTAATTTTTGAGTGATTTGAGTATTCCTTTAATGTCAGTTGAACCGGCTCAGATGTGGCTGACAAAAGCGCAGCCTGAGCACAGTGTGTTTTAAGTTGAGGTGGGGCATTTCTGATCACTCCTCACTTCCTTTCAGTGTAAGGAAATGTGCCGGACACTGTTAAAGCCAAAAATGCCTTATGCAAAGGCAGGCTTAGCCGCACATGAGCATGAGGACAAAGGGGGGTGATGCAGTCCTCAGAGGGAACAAAATCTCCCACAGGGATGCTTTGCATGATGATTTCCCTAGCAGCTTCTTCATCACCCCAAAGTCGTGTTTTATTGTCCTTGCTTTTCGTGTTTGCATTCCATTGTTACTGAGCAAGTACAAATATCCTCCTTTATGCACAAAAAAACCTCAGACAGGCCTTCCGCTAAAGCCCAGCCCTTATCAATCCGTCAGCAGTCACCTTGTTCTACACAGGGCCCCCCTACCTCATCTCACCACCCCCCAGCCCACTATTTGACATAACGCTGTTGTGGCTTTCTGGGCCTTTATGCTGGCTGTTGTCTGAGGTAGATTGAAGACTCTTTGTGTGTGTCAGCCCCTGTCTTGAGTGGTCGCGAGGAAACCTGCTGGGCTGCGAGTGGAGAGACAGGAATGCGCATATGAATGGGCCAGTGTGTGCACCTGCTGACAGGGGGACGGCGTGCCTTTATGAGTCTGAGCTCATCAATATAAACATCTTGTTGAAATACGTGTGCAGCACAGTATTGCGTTCCCTGGTCAGTCACACTGAACAGGAGAAGCGTCACTGCAGTTGTGAATATTTTGCTGTTCGGCACTGAAGAATTGATGTGGCGTCAGCTGTGTGAATAATCACCAAATGCTGCAATTTAGCTCCACCCTTCTTATGTGCTCCCACTACTTTTCAAATGATATCTGAGTGCTCAGGAGAATCTGACTTATATGAAATGAGGTCTGGCAGGAGTCTTCATGTAAAGTCTGCCTTTTCTTCGACATTTCTACAGGAATGTTTTGAAGGTGAACTTGATTTTCAAATTTTTAAATGGATGAGGTAAAGCCCATTTTTAATTTCTTTACTCCTGGATAGTTTAATCTACAACAATGTATTGTTTTATGAATTTAGCGGGCAGATAAATGAAGGCCGAAAAAAAAAAAATCCTGAAATGTATTTGAGTGGAAGTATGAAATAGGATGAAGTAGCCTTAGTTTGTATTTGCATATGTGTCCTAGTGTGTAACACCCGTGTACTTTACATGATAATCCTTAGCACTTATACTGGATGTCTCAGCAGTTCCTATTCAGTGCCATCATTCTGATTTGACTCAATGGTGACAGAAGAAACAAAACAATGAAATAAAGGAAAGAAAAGAATGATATAAGGATTGTTGAGTTGGTTGAATATGCAACCCAACACAGGATGTCTCGTCTCTAGCTGTGTCTGTCGTCCGCTGGGTGCTGAGCAGTTAGCTTGCAGTGGGTTTCAGAGCTTTTTCATTGGAAATGGTGCTATGAGAGTGGTGAGAGTTGATCAAGACAGTGGAGCTGGGAAAACAAAATCACGTGGATAGAAATATTAAGGTTGTGAAGTCTGGTAACTATTTCAGTTCATGTGATCTCAGAGACTACTCACATGTTCATGTTAAACCAACCTTATTGACAATGTCCTTTATTGTTTCCACAACACAAATTATTATCTTCTCTTTGCCATAAACTACAGAGCTGATAACAGACCACACTGCGGACGACAAGTCAACATGTGCAGATAAGCAAAATTCTGGAGCTCAATTACACTGATCAATCAGTATATACAGTAGATTTACAGAGTTCCTCTGCAGGTTTGGCAGATGATACATAATAGTGTGATTTCTAACCGTAGTCTGGTGTGATGGAACCTGGATATGTGATCCCATGAGCTCAATTAATTTTCCTCTGACTGTTATGGGTTGTTTATCTCTGAGGCATCAACCTCAGAGTGTGAAGAAAAATACATCTGGGAAAACACACTTTCCCTCTCAAGTACAGCCACAATATCACAAAACCCCAGCAAGTTTACTGAGCACATTCAGGGCCGCAGCCAGGATTATAGAAATACTGAGGTCATTAAGTTTATTTAACTAGAAATTTGCCAATTTGCATTAAATATATTTGTTTATTTCAGTTATATGACAAATATTAAGATCAAGATATCAAAGACACAGAAAAAAATGACCTTTTGTGGGGTTTTGTGATATTGTGGCTTAATGGCAGCTGCAACCCTGAGCACCATTTCTGGGGAAAACCTTTGCATGATTATGGTCGCTGGTAGGGAGGTTTTGGCACTGTCCAGATCTGTTAGTTGCATTTTAGTCCAAGTGTGGCAGCAGGAACCCAAATTCTACTGACATAGCCTCCTTATACAACATAACAGGTGCATCATGTAAAAATTGATGTTATCAATATATACAAAAATAAAAAGAATGCATCACATTGTCCTTGATCACCTGATCAGCCCGACATTTCCCGCTGGCTTGCTGGGGACTGCTGAGCTGCGGCCTCTGGAATCATGGTAGCTCTTATCACCCGCTGACCCAGAGAGCACGAGCTTACCAACATCACCTCAACCGACAGACAACATGCTTCTTTGTAGTAGGAGTGGATCTAAATTGGATTATGAAACAAGGAGCAGCTCTGGTAGATTTGATTACACACTCCCACTCCCTCATGCAGATGAGACAACATAAGGCGGTCCGTCATGCAGGAGTCCGGCACTCCACTTCTTCATGTGTGCCCAACTACCAGCCATTTACTTGATTACTTTGCAATAACTCAGACCATTCAGGCTGTCGGAGGGCGGCCAAGAGGCCAGAGGGTGACATTCGTTTTGTACGGGTGGACATAGAACAGATAAGGGGCAGATGACCCTTTTATCTGTGAAAAGCAGAGCCACCTCCAGGGCTGTAAAATAAAGCCGACCAATGTTTGAAATTCAATTTTCGTTGGCCACTCAAATTGCCACCATTTTGCAATCTTACATTTTGTGTCACATTTGTCATTTGTTCAGAAACAAATGTTGAAAATCAACATCAACATCAATACAGACACATGAAAAATGTTGATTTAAATTTCTTACTTATTATTATCCAAAGCTACACTTTGGCACTTTATGATCCTTGACAGCCTCAAAATAAAAAATAAAAATGTTGTTCCCACAATAAAGCTGTTATGCTGCGTTTAGACCAAACGTGAGGAAAACATTTGCGATGCGTTACTTGTGGCGAGTTTGATTGCGGGGTAATTAACGTGCGGCACCTAGCCGGGTGAATACTGCCATGTGGATGACTGGTGCCCAGCTCTCAGCTGTGTAGCGCCTGTCCATCTGTACCCGACAAGGAGCAGTTTCTTTATTGGTGTTTAAAACTCAATGAATAGTAACTGTGACCAGCAAGTAGATGTAGATTGAATTAACGTGACTTTTGGTATGAACCCAAAACAAAGAGATTTTCTCTGTGATCTGACTATACAATAAATGGATCAAAAGGAAAAAGTAAAAGCCCTGAATTCATGCTTCGTCAGGTATGTCAGCCAGACAATAAGCACACAACTTTTAAAATGCTTGTTCCCTGAAGGGTGTTCGGATCGATCAGGGCTGTGCTGTGTTGAGACACGTTTTCAAAATTTACCAGGTAATCTGACTTTCTCGCCAACTTCCCTCCAAGGCAGGTCCTTATTTGTCCTGCTGCTTTTATCAAAAACTAAACTCTTTTCCAATTCTCATTAAAAAAACCTCCCTTTAAGTTTATGTTATGCGCTCCCTCTTGAGAAGGCTTGTTGACATCTGCCACCTGCTTTACAGCAACAATGTAATGCCACATTGCAGTTCATGCTGACCGCCATTGTAGACGTGCTCTCCAGGTTTCTTCTTTTACTCATAATGCTATTTGTGGTAGACTAGCCACAGTACAAGCATATTCCTGCCCCTGACAGGCCAGTTGTGTAACTCAGTGCAATTCTTTCTGTTTGAGAGGCTTCTGCCTAAATTGCCGTGTTGGCTTGTGGGTTGATCAAATGCCTTGTGCCATTACCCCAACCTGAAGCCAAGGCGAAAGTAGACAGCAGTAGGCAGAACCCGGAGCTTCTGGAGGAATGAACACCCGGACTTGAAGAAAGCACAGTTTGTTTTGTTTTTCTTTTGGGATTAAAGAAGTGGATTTATCTTCATACATATGTTTAATAATTTGATTGCTGAATGGAGGGAAACGTGCTTTACTCTAAAAGATAATACTCTTTGGGATAACAGACAGAAACTGTGTGTGGTGAGTGCTGACTTCAGTGAGAGACTGAACACAAACAATACATACCAGCACATTCAGTGCCAGTTGCTGCTCAATATCTTCCCGCTAATACAAGTAAAATATTCCCTGTTTGGGCTGAATCGGTCGAATTCACGCAAGAAATGTGGGGCGAAATTCACTTCTCCTAATGTGTGAGCACAGACAGCTTGTTAGCCTTAATCTAGCTTGGTAGTTTCGACCTCGGTTGGGCTTGTTTAACTAACATGTTCAGCTCCATCCACACTCCTGCTCCATTTTTGTTTAGCCAGGAGTTAGGCAGAGTCAGCCACTGCCTAGACGGTGACAGCCTGACAGTGAAACCTGCGGGTGACGGCACGGTGCCTCAGTCCGCTATTTTTATAGTCAGCAGTGAAAACAAGCAACAAAATGCCACCATTTTTAACTGAACCATTTGTATAGCCACAGCTTTACTAATTCTGCATCTTAATCGTCAAACAGTCAAACTAGAGAAATACACACAGAGGACTAGCTGTTCTCATCATCCACTCTCAGCTCAAACGCTGTGCACATAAGCATGGCACACAGACCACCTTCTATTTCTAAGGGAAAATAACATCCAGTTCTGGTTAAACTTGGGCTCATTATAGTGGAAGTGGGTTCCAGGGCCAGGAAGTTTCATTGCTTTCCAAATAAATCTCACTAAACAGAGCTGTAATCCAAATTCCTCATCTTGTGGAGTCCTCTCCAGCTCCTCATATTATGAGAGTCTTGCAGTGAAATCACACCTTGTCCTTCTAGAAATCACTTGTTGTGACATTTGTACTGACAGAACTGAGTAGAGTAGCACAGTTAATTTAATTTTTTTTTTTTTTTTTACTATTATTCTTTTCAGACAGAGCTGCTCATTTTCACCCAGCACATGCCAGTGTCAGATTGTTTCCAGATAAAGGGGCAAAGCAGCTCTCAAATTCAAACCAGCACATGAAAAATTATCAAAAAGACTGAGGCCCTGTAATATTCCTCCGGTTTTACCACGTGACACAGAGGGTTTTCATTACCTCGCTCACTGCTAGCAAATTTAAGGCATCGACTTGGATTATGTTACATGGAACCTGGCATGGGAACAATCAGAAGGTGCCGTGGGTGGCTGTGACTGTATGTTCCAGTCAGTATTCAAACAGGACTATTTTCTAAACTCAGCGAGCAGTTAAAAAGGCTGAGCAAACCTCTGCTATTACTGACATGTGGCACTCGGAAAGGGAGATCCGAGTTTCAGATCCTCAGCTGTGGGGAAGGAGTTACTTGTCACTGAGTGTAAACAGCTCTCGGCTTAGTTCTCCGAGCTAAAATAACCCCGTCCCACCCCATCTACCCCCCCCCCCCCCGACACCCCATCTCCTTGTGCTGTGTGGCGTCAGCTGCAATGAGCTCCAGATGTGGCCTGGCACCCCTCCAGTCACGGCACTGGATGTGGTTTCAAGGTAGTTTTGAAACACCACCCACCAGCGGACCCAATGAAAGTTCCTCAGACTGCAGAGGTTTCTGTCGCCAGATCAGACTTGACTGCAGAAGAAGAGCATTACCACTCTGCATGTTTTTGAAAGACTTGGAGGAAGCGGTATCCGCCTCTCGTATGTGTTACTTATTGAACATGCTTTGAATAAGTAAGTACATGAGACAATAGCTGAATGCATTTCCATGTGGTTCAGTAGATATGGAAATATCAACATCCTTTATTCACCTCCAGGCAATCATCCTTTGTTCCCTTTGCATATAACTACTGGTCCAAAAAGCTCTGAGAAGTATTAGCTGTGTCAGCATTTGATTACTACAGAAAAGGCAAGTCGGCTCAGTGAGAGTGGCTCGATAAAGGCTGCTAACAGTTTAAAAGAAAAGTAGAAAAACAAAATATTCTAGCACAACATTATAAACAATGTGAGAAATTAAAGCTATAATTTAATTTGGCTCAAAGGAAAAGTCCACCCAACTACTCACACCCACTACTTAACCCTAAGCAAAACAGTGTTGTAGCATTCTCCTAACAACTGGATTAACTGGAGGCTTGATTTAAAACCTACTCATCCCTCAGAATAAATGCTGGCAACATACATTTCTGCAAAACCATCAATCCAACGTTGAACCAAACTTCACGTTTCTTTAGGTTAAAGTCACACCTACACCTGAGTCAAAGTAAAAATACTGAAGTTTTACTTTAGTAAAGGTGAAAATCACCTACATGAATTGTACATGAGTAAAAGTCTGAAATCAAAAGTACTTCAAAGTAACTTCAAAAGTAATGTTCTGTCAATAAACGCACTAACATATCAATTGTAAAAGGATAAATAAATTATACATAGAGTTAATTTACATGTATATACTGTATAGGAGTAACATTCACGGGCCAGGACGATTACTGGATCAGATATTTGGAACTTTTCTGATCATCAGAATATTTTCTTTAATTTAATCGACAATAAAATTCACTCATTTTAAAATGTGCTACTTTCTGATGCAACATGCAGTCGCCAAAGTAAGTAGTAACTTGTTATAAAACAAATGTAGTGGAGTAAAAGTACAATATTTGCCTGTAATGGAGTGAAAGTGGCAAAAAATTAAATATACTCAAGTGCAGAACAAGTGCTGCAAAATTGTACTTGAATAAATGTACCTCATCACATTCCATCACTGTAGGAACTGATTTCATTGATATGTCAGTAACATTTTGAACATATTTTAGGTTTACAGAAATGTTAAATGCTAACATTTTCCTCTGGGGACTAGGTTGTTTAAAAGGAAAAAAAAAGGAAAAAACGTTTAATGGCTCCATACATCCTGTTAAATGTAATCCAAGTCTCCAGATGCCATGAGATCCCAAACTGATGTGCAGCTACTTCAGACAGAGTGCTCTAACACTTTTAGCTCAACAGCTGCAATGACAATTTCATCTTAAAAAGGGTGTAAGTAACATCTTCAAATCAATTTGGGATCTCTGGGTTTCTGAAAACCTGGATTGCACCAGACCATATGGACCCACTTTATGTTTTTTTTTTTGGTGTCTTATGTTAGAAAACAAGTCCCCAGATACTTCTGTTGTTTAGCAGAATGTTGTAGTGCTGTTTTTTCTGTTAAACTCCAGGATTGTTTTGTGAACAACAAAAAACTTCACCTGACCTTCCACAGGAGTGAGTAAATTATGACTGAATTTTTGCTGTTAGCTTTGTTTTCCATTACAGGACACAGTGATAGAGGCATCAATAAACTGCTGGTATAACTAATTGGCTGCCAGCCCGTTGACATTTGAGCTCATTACTTCCCCAAAAATACAAAACCCATCAGCCATCAACATCTGTAGAAAAGTGTGAAAGCCTTACATCAGCAGCAGTGTTTGCTAACACACTCAAAGATCATAAAACTAGTGCAATAAAAACAAAAACATTTAAGCTGTTGCTGTGATTGATGAATAACTTTGCCATAGGAGAAACATTACTTGTCTGAACTTGAACATCCACAATGTCTTACTATCCGCTGTAACAGCTACTCTGATGCTTTCCCCTCTTTCTAACGGTTAGCCTGTTTAGTGTTCCAACAGTGTGCTGAGAAAATCGAATGAGGTCAGTGTGTGTGAGCTGCCAGCTAACTCACATGGTGTGCTGGAAAAAAAAAAACAGATTCAGCTTTAAGGACAACAGCTCCCCCTGCTGACACACATTCAGAAAAGCAAAGGCGACAGTTCCTTAAAGTTTTAATAAAAACTGCTTGTTTCAAATGTTCAAAGCAAACAATCATTCATTTTAAAACTGTTTTTAAAGGTGCCAAATAAATAAAAGTTTCGTTTGTTTTTATTTTTGTCATGCTGTATTGACAGAACTGGCTTTGACCAATTTGGTGACCAAGGCAATCATGTTCATATACTCACACCGAAATGACCAGTGGGGGGCAGCAATACTCCTCGGCTGCGAAGAAGAAGAAGAAGAATAGGAAGAAGAAGCAGAAGCAGAAGCAGAAGCAGAAGCAGAAGCAGAAGCAGAAGCAGAAGCAGAAGAAGAAGAAGAAGAAGAAGAAGAAGAAGAAGAAGAAGAAGAAGAAGAAGAAGAAGAAGAAGAAGAAGAAGAAGAAGAAGAATCCTCAGCAGCAGCAGTTGCAACCATAGACATATAAAGAGTAGACGCCGCGTCGAACGCTGCTGCCTGTTGGCGCTGATGAGAATTGGGGCGGCCATCTTGGGGCGGTCACCCGTTCCACTCAGTGTAATCTGTTCAGCAGGCGCGATTAGGTGTCAGCGCATTTAATCAATCGTAACTCTGATATATAAACTGATTTTCACGCGTTTTTTTTTGTTTGTTTTTTTTTGCTGTAAACGTCATACATTATAGCTATGACACAGGACACATGGGCCGGCGTATTTTATTCATTATAAATGGATTAACAGTAATAGAATATTCTGATGTATGATATATGTTATGTATGATAGGTATTTTGCAAACACTATAAACACAACAGAAATCATATAGGCTCTCTCTCTCTCTCTCTCTCTCTCTCTCTCTCTCTCTCTATATATATATATATATATATATATATATATATATATATATATATATATATATATATATATATATATACAGTCGTCCTCAAAATTATTCATACCCTTGCTGATTCTTGTGATTTTTTCATTTAGTGATGAAATAAATGCTTGTTTTCAAATTTGTGTTTTAGCTTCATGTGACCAACAATTGAAAGAATGACAACAATATAAAATAATTTTAAAAAATCATTTCTGGGGTATTTTATTAACGGAGTCCAAAAAAAATGCCATGTTCAAAATTATTCATACCCTAGTCCATCGTCTTTATTTAATAGTCAATGGCATAGCCTTTATTCTTTATGACTGCTTCCAGACGATTCTTGTACGTGTCCACAAGCTTCTTGCACGTCTCCTGTGGGATGTTGGCCCACTCTTCCTTGGCGAATGCCTCAAGCTGGGTCAGGTTGGTTGGTTTCCTCGCCATCACTCTGGTCTTCAAGTGATGCCACAAATTCTCAATTGGATTGAGGTCAGGACTTTGACTTGGCCATTCCAGGACACTGATGTCATTGTCCTTGAACCATTTCTTGACTACCTTGGCGGTGTGTTTAGGATCATTGTCTTGCTGGTACATCCAGTTTTGGCCAAGCTTGAGTTTTTCAGCAGATTCCTTGACATTTTCATCAAGTATCCTGATATAATCCTCCTTTTTCATGATACCTTGGACCTTGACGAGATTGCCTGTGCCACTGGAAGAGAAGCATCCCCACAGCATTATGCTTCCACCACCATACTTGACAGTGGGCACAGTGTTCTTTGGTCTATAGGCTTCTCCTTTCTTCCTCCAGACATACTGGGTATCCATATGGCCAAATAACTCCAGTTTTGTCTCATCAGACCACAGGATGGTTGACCAAAAGCTGGGATCTTGCTTCAGATGACCTCTACAAAAGGTCAGGCGAGCTACCAGATGTTTTTTCCTGAGCAGCGGCGTCTTCCGAGGTTTACGTCCATGGAGACCTCCTCTGTGCAAAACTCGCTCAATGGTGGACCATGACACCTTTGTCCCTGTCTGCTCAAGGGTTTGAATTAGGGCCTTGGTTGTGGTCCGTGGGTTGGTGTTGACCTCTCGGCAGATTCTCCTGGCAAGTTTGGGGGACACCTTACACTTTCGGCCACGCCCACTGAGGTTTTTGACAGTGTTGAACCTCTTGTGCTTGTTGATGATGCTCTGGACGGTTGAGACAGGGACACCATACTGCTTGGAAATGGCCTTGTAACCCTTTCCTTCACTGTGGGCCTGCACAAGATGCTGACACAGGTCCTCACTGAGCTCCTTCTTCTTTACCATGATGACCAGAGATTAACAATGACCTGAACACTTTCCCACTATTTATACTCTTCTGGAAAGATGCTATTTTTTTAACCTTGTTTAACATTTGGTCAACAAAAAAGGTATTCATTCCAATGAGACATCATGAAATAACTTTGGGACAAAGATGAACACATTTGGGACATTTTTGTTGAGATATTGCCAGGGGTATGAATAATTTTGAACATGGCATTTTTTGGTAATCCGACAATAAAATACCCATGAATTTAAGAGTTTCTTGAATTGTGTATTGTTGTCGTTCTTTCACTTGTTGGTCACATATAATTCATAAACAAACGTGACAAAAATGCATTAGTTTCATCGCAAAAATAAAAAAAATCACAAAATTAACAAGGGTATGAATAATTTTGAGGACGACTGTATATATTTACACACACACACACATTATAGATACGTTTATATATCAGAGAAAATGAAAAATATATAAATCATGTAGAGTATCAATATGTTCATATATATTATATATACATTTATATATCAGAGAAAATGAAAAATATATAAATCATGTAGAGTATCAATATGTTCATATATATATTATATATACATTTATATATCAGAGAATATGAAAAAAATATAAATCATATATATCCATCCATATATGTAATAGATACATTTATATATCAGAGAAAATGAAAAATATATAAATCATGTAGAGTATCAATATGATTCATATATATATATATATATATATATATATATATATATATATATATATATATATATAGATAGATAGATAGATAGATAGATAGATAGATAGATAGATAGATACATTTATATATCAGAGAATATGAAAATATATATAAATCATATATAGAGTATCAATATAACTCATATCAGGCCAATGATATGTTCTTCTTAGTAGCCTACATTCATTCAACTCGGAGTAGAATGACCGCCCCAAGATGGCCGCCGCATTTCTCGCTGCCCGGCAGCCGTTGCGGCGTCTACTCTTTATATGTCTATGGTATTCTTCCTCACTGCAGCAAACAATGAGCAGAGGAAAAGACGCCCTATCACTGTAGTGATTATTTCTCCCCTATTTCAGGGGCGTAACATTTCTCAGATATTTCTACCCTTCCTCTTGTTGAACTCCAACAGCAAGTACAAGTCACTTTGCATAACAGTTTTGGTGGACTTTTGTTACGGATTTACATTCATTTGCTTGGCAGCTATGTATGCTAGATGCTAAAAAGCAGGAGCTCGCTCAGGCTGTGGGGCTGGTTGAAGTTGGGGAAGCACAGAGTCGGTCGGATCCACCATGACTCTCAACGTACCGGGTCTGATAATGATGGTCGCCTTCTACCTGCTGGTGTTAGGAATCGGCATCTGGGCGTCTGTGAAATCTAAGAAGCTGGAGAGAAATGTGCACAGCAGTCGCATAGAAGCTTCTTTACTCGCCAACCGGGGCATCAGCTTGGTACTGGGTGCGTTCACAATGACAGGTGAGTGTACACTGGAAAAGATGTCCATAATGTAATTGCTGTGAGGGAGGTTTTTTTTAATGAATTTTCACACTCTTACCCACTAAAGATGGTGTTTTTTTTTTTTTTTTAGTGAACATTGTTTTTAACAGCACACAAAGCTTTTAATATCTTGGCTCTGTGAAGTGAAGTCCCATTTTTTTTCCCTTTCCTTTGGTTTCACACATGAATATAATCTCTTGTTTCATTCTGTCTGACACAGGAAAAAAAATTCTCCTGAAAATGTTTTTTTCTCTCAGTTTTAATCATGAAAACAGAAAAAAAACCTCCTCAAAAAAAGATGTTTTCACTTTTTTCACATAAACATTTTTCCTCCATTTTCACACATAAACAAAATGTTTTTGGGATAAAATGTTCAGAAGAAAATGGAATAAAATTCATAAGAAAGTTTTCGGAGGAAAATGCTTGGAATTTTAAAAAAATTCTCAAGATTTTTTCTCAAGGTTTAATCATGAAAAAACTAAATCAGCATCTTCAAAAATAAATGTTTTTTCTCTTGAAAAATGTTCTTTTTTCATTTTGGTTCATACATTGAATAAATTCTCCTGAAAAGGTATTTGTTCAATCGGTTTCACACATGACAAAAAAGTTTATTTTTTTCATTTTGTTTCACGAAAAACTTTTTTCAATCGATATTTTTGAATTTCTCTACTGAATTTTTTTCATTTTGTTTCACACAAGAAAAGAAAATGTATTTTTCCTGAAAAAAAAAATCACTCTCAGAAGTTTTTCTGAGAATGTTTAATGTTTTTTCTCCTAAAAATGATTTTTTTCACCCAGTATCACACAAACAAATCTTTTACCAGAATATATTTTTCCATTCAGTTTTAAGGTTTCCATATGTTTCCTTTGTAAGACATTTTAAACAGTAATTTTTCCATCTCTGCGTGTTTATTTCTGGTTGCAGCTACTTGGGTCGGCGGCACCTTTATCACCGGTGTTGCGGAGTCGGTGTACGATCCCACCCAAGGTCTGGTCTGGGCTCTCGTTCCTCTGCAGGTCTCTATTTCCTTTATTATCGGTAAGACAGAACAGTGTGACAGCAAACAGGTGGAGTGAGAGGGGGAGTGACACGCAGCATCAAGGTCAAAGCCTCTTTAGATGGGACGCCCGCTCTGCCCACTGAGCTAAACAGCACCTCAGGAAGCTTTGATAAGAACACTTGAGATCCAAATGAGAAGTTTAATATGGAAAAATGTTGCAAATGTAATGGATTAATCCTCTCCTCTTCCTGGCCGTTATTTGAATGCAACCCTCCCATATTCTAGGAACCTGCTTTGCCTCTTCAAACTAAGCTGCTTCTTCTTATTTGCAAATGTACATTCAGATCTGTTCTAGCTTCATCTTCACTCAGAAAATGTTTTCTATCCCCACTTATCGTTTTTTTGGTTTTCAATAAAGGTGGACTGTTCTTTGCAAAACCAATGAGGGAGAACAATTACATCAGCATGATGGATCCATTTCAGAGAAAGTACGGGAAAACGCTGACCGCGGCTCTGGCCGTTGTCCCAGTCATGGCTGAAATCGTCGGGATTCCCGGATTACTGATTTCTTTGGGTACAAATACACGAACACACCCAAATGCACTTCTTTGCACTTCACTCGATAAGTTCTCTCTTCATTTTTTGTGCCATGTGTTCGTGACAGGGGCGACCATGAACGTCATCCTGGATCTGCCCGTCGGCGTCTGCATCTATATCTCTGCAGCGGTGGCGATCGTCTACACTGTCCTCGGAGGTCTGTACTCGGTCGCCTACACTGACGTCGTCCAGCTGTCACTGACCCTTCTCAGCCTGGTGAGTTTCACACTGCGACGCTCAAGCAAATCGGATTTCTCGGCACAGTCAGCGCGCTAATGAGATCACACTCCTCTCCTCCCAGTGGCTGTGTGTCCCTTTTGTTCTGACGAGTGGCGTTTACACCGACATCACCAAGACGGCCTTCAACCACACACATCAGGCCCCCTGGCTCGGCACGCTGGAGATTGATGACGTCGGGAGGTGGATCGATAATTTTCTAGTGATGGTAAGATGAACAGCAGTAGAACACATTGATTAAAATCACCAAGTTTTCACATCATATTCTGACAGGAATGAACACTCGGATGTTTTACCGACGGGAGGAGAGCTCAGAGATTGCTTTTACACTTTTCTGCTCCGTTCCCAAATATTTTGGTTTGTTCCACATTTTCCAGACCGTGGGCAATATGGCGGTTCAGGATTTCCATCAGAGGACTCTTTCCTCCAGCTCCACCTCCACCGCCAGAATCATCTGTTTCATAGCAGCAGGTGGAGTCATCGTCGCCGGACTCCCGTCGGTGTTGATCGCAGCTGTTGCAGCTTCCATAGGTACACTTGTGAGTTCGTACCTCTTGATATCTTCCAACATTTTGAGAGTGAATGCAGACTTCTTCTTTGTCCTCTGTGCTTCAGACTGGGACTCCACCTCGTATGGTTCCCCCTCTCCATACGAGCGAGGGGAGGCGGCCATGGTGTTGCCCCTCATCCTGCAGCATTTTACCCCAACCTACATCGCTGCTTTCGGCGTCGGAGCCTTCGCTGCCGCTGTGATGTCCTCCGTTGACTCTTTCCTCTTGTCGGCCACCACCATCTTCACCACCAACATCTACCAGACCATCAGGAGTCAGGTATCAGGAGCACGGGGGATGGAAGAGGGGAACTGAGTTTAATGCAAACATTTCATACGTGTAAGGTATTGTTCTTCTCTTCAGGCATCAGATAAGGAGCTGCAGTGGGTGATTCGTCTCTCGATAGTGGTCGCAGGAGTTGTGGGGACTTCTCTCACCTCCCTGGACAGCAGCCTCTTGGTGTTCTGGATCCTGGGTTCAGATCTGACCTACACCATCATATTCCCACAACTGATCTGCGTCCTCTTCATCAAGATTTCTAACGGTTACGGGGCGATCGCGGGCTACCTTGTCGCGGTGGTGATGAGACTGTTGTGCGGGGAGCCGCTGTTCGGCCTCCCCGTCCTCCTACAATTCCCAGCATGCACCTTGGAGGACGGCGTTTACATCCAGTGCTCTCCAGTCAAAACCATCTGCATGCTGGCTGCTCTGGTCTCCATTGTGGTGTTTTCATTTGTGTCGTCGGTCCTGTTTAACAAGGGGATCCTTCCTGAGAGGTGGGACGTGTTGAAGGTGAAATCACAGCCGGCACCATCACCAGCAGGTCGCACCAAAGAGTGTGATACTGATGATACGGATGACGACAAAGTCCAATCTGAACAGATGCTGGATACAAAATGCTAAGTTTTTTTTTTTCTTTGTTGACTTAACTTCTGGGTTGTGGTGTTACAGTGTGTAATGATTGATCTTTCATCCAATTGTATTGTAAGACACCTCTTAAATAGGATTTGCAGTGGGGATGTAAATGAAGAACCCTGTATGGTTCTGGGTAGAATGTATGTCTATATTTGTTGTAGCCCTTTAACTACCTCACCTAAATGGGATACAGCCATCGTTAATGTTTTAAATTCCACCTGTGATTTTCCTGCTTCCATGCCTCAAAATGTCTTCTGGGAAAAAGGTCTGTTCAGGGTGACACTTGACACAAATAGTCATCATTTTGTGCACTTATTGTAATTCCTGACACTCATTTAGAAAGTAATTGTAACATGCAAGTAAGGTATTTCAGTCAAAGTGAAACTCTCGCCAAATTGCAACCTATTGGCTTTTTTTTTTGTAAATGTACCCAAGTCAAACTTTAGTGTAAAAGCATAATTACAACAACAGAGGCGCTTTTTTTTTTTTTTTTTTTAAGAATGACCGTATATTCGTTTTCGGGTCAACCTCATTTTCAGTGGGAGTGCATGGGGCACTTTTACGATCGATACTTTCAAAACACTATATGGCTCGACACAAGAAACTTTGCTCGTAGTATCACCAGTATCACATGAACATGAGCATCGAGAACATTGTTTGTGCACACAGAGTTTACTAAAAAGAAAGTTTTCCAATGACTCACGTTAGCAGCAGCTTGTTCAGTGTTCGTGTTCATGTGCTATTGATGCTATTGTAAAAGTGCCCCTAGCACTCCCACTGAAAATGATTTTGACACGACAATATGGTGAAAAAAAAAAAAGTGTTTTTCATGCTTTTACATGAAAGTTTGACTCGAGTATATTCACAAAAAAAAACCTAGGTTGTTACCCTACAAGCAAGTGAATCCGATTGATGACTGACTGATTGATCAGCAACTGAAAACACAATAAATATTAAAAATGTGGAGCAGGAATGAGAGCCACTGAGAGTCGAATCAGTCAGTCTCCAGTTTCCCAGCAACAACTAAGATGGACTACATGGACTCTTAACAAGAGATTTATCAGTTCAGAAGTACGACATGCCAGTCACATGTTTTCTGACCCCATTAACTTCTGGTTCAGATCTGCATGCAGAGAGAGATCCAGGACATTACGATCTTTTCATTTTGGGGTGCCCACATTTTAATGATAAATACCAAGTTGGGTCCAAAAGTCTTATTTGGCAATCAGGGAATGGGACTCAACAATGAACCATCTTCTTCAGAATGACTTTAAAAGTTACATAGTGTTGGTTAAACATAAGCTTGATTGAAGTAAAGTGGACTGTTGGACCCTGGCGGAGGTTCCTGTTAGCAAATTAATTCAAACAACACGTTGTTGACCCTTGACCACCAAAATCTTACGAGTGCATTCTTGATTCCAAGTCGAGGTTAGTGCCAAAAAAGTTACGTTCACAGAAGTGGAATAAATGTACGTACAGCTGTTGCTAACACGCATTATTCTGTCAAATCTGATCTTCTGTTGGTGTACATTTTCCAAACATGTCCACGGAGCAACATCCTTCTTTGTGCACTTTCATTAACCATTTCTCCCAGAGTAGAGGAGCCAGTAACTACGATGGTTTAGTTTAGTTTGCTGGAGAACAAAACTTGTAACACAGCATACAACCGATATGTAATTTATTTGATTAATATCATCACACGTCCATTTTTTCTACAACATCAGGTTTCCTTCAATGTCAGTGCATTTCATAGGTCAGCAAGACAACCAGTAGAATCAAAAAAAACCAAAACAAAACAAAACAAGAAAATGCCAAAACCTAGAATGAAAGTGCTTAGCTCTCAACATCAAGCACGGAGTCTCAAAAGAAAGCACACGCAACCACACAAACAATACATACGCTGTTGCATCTGTCAGGTAAGTAACTGATGAAAACGCTGTGCTCCTTCGCTGGAAGACACAGAAAGAGTTTGCATAAGGCACCGAGACGTGGAGGGGAGTAGCTTATCGATGGCGGGGTGGATTTCCTCTTTCTGACTGGGGGGACGCTTTGAGAATGTGAGGTGGCGGTTTAGTCGAGGGGGGAGAAATATTACATTGTATGTACATCACAGTATAGTAGATGCAAAGGAAAGGAAAGAGAAAACACTGATCCAACACTTGACGTCTGTACAAAAGTGGCTCTAAAAATCAGAGCAGTTCAAGCGCGAGATGGGGGAGAAAGACGCATTCAAAGAAAATAATATTTATTTGCATTACAAAACAAGCAAATTTGGTTAAAAGCTCTTCATGACAGACACTTATAAATTGAAGTAATGCAGACACAGGAGCAGTATACTTGCTGCAATCAGTGTGAACAGAGAGACTTTGCAATCATCAAGCAGGTATTTTCACCATCCACCGTTAAACCACGGGACTAAAAAAAAAACAAAAAAAAAACAAGAAGGGCGTGAACGGTGGGGGAGCAATTCTTTAGATGCATTCACGTGTGACTCACCCGATCGTGGTCGTTTTTCGATAATTAAAAAATTTGGTTATTCGTCAGCTAATCTACGACATGCCATTCAAGCAGTGTGGCTAAGTCAACACATCGATATTGATAAAGCATCAAACAACAATTAAATACATGAGAATTTAGAGATGAATAAAGTAGATCTAAATGCACACAACTTACCTGATAAAGCAAGTTAAGGCAATATACGATCACTGTTGAGACTATCGTCTGAACACCTGAAGTCATTATCAAGGGCGGCCTTACCCGGTTAAAGGGTCACTCCACCAATTTTACAACATGGAAATACATAAAATCTTGCACAATGGTTCATGGCGAGGGACAAATTATCTTGAAATAAAATCAAATTGATTCTGTTTCTTAAAACACACGTTTATCAATTTAAAGGTGCAATACGTTATGTGTATCTATAGAAGTTAGCATGCTAACCAGCTAGCCTTAACCCATCTCAGTTCTAAGTTCCTGTACTAGTGATGTAAGCAACAACACTCTCCTGGAGCTCCCATTACAGACTGCTAACTGCCCGGCTAACTGAGCTAGCTAGCTAATGACAACTACAGTTAGCGGCTACTGCAGCAATGCGCACAAAAACTGATAACCAAAACCTTGTTGAGTCGATGCTGCATGCTACCCAACTTGAAAAACTTCAGTTTCGCATAGCTGTCAACCTCACTAGACTTGTAATGGCGTTTTAGTTATTTAAAACTTTTTCTGGGCCAAGTTGACGGCCATGTTGGTGACAAGAGATGTAGCTCGCAGAGTTGTTTCGCAAACATTACAACAAACTGCTACCTTTTTTGACTTCCAAAATGATCTTTAAAGTTTAAATCTTTTGTCTTTCGCCATTAACCAGAATACAGATTATTTCTGAAATAAGGTCCCATGGATGAGGGACTTTGTCTCTCCTTGAAAACCGTGACCAAATCTTAGATTCCAGAGTTTTATGGAGCTTATCTCATTATAGGAATATCAGCTATTTTTTTTTTTGACAATTTTCTTTTTTAAAAAAATGTCGTTAAATTTTCTGACCCTTTGTCCATTTAAACCAGGAAGTCAACATCAAGACTGAAAACCGGGGTAAAGTGCTGGACTAATTCATGGTCAGGAGCAGAAATCTCAATATAAGACCTGAGGAAATCGCTGCTCCCCACCAAGAAAAAGTCCCTCCTAAACCCACAACTTGTCTCTTTTACAATTTGGGTTTCGTTCAGATAAACAACTGAGACACAGAGTTTTAAATTAGGGAGCTTCAAATCTCCCTTTTTTCCTTTTTGGCAGACACTCTAGCAGTTTCCCCCGGTTTCCAGTCTTTGTGCTAAGCTAAGTTTTTTGTCGTTCTTTTATTTGCACTACAATTTATTTTTTCCGCTGCTGCTCAAACGTTTGGTTGTTTCCTCAAGACAAATTCTTCAGAATCAAACCATCCATGTGTATAAACTATAGTATAATACAGAAAGTATTGCCCTCAGATGATTACCTGGAGATCAGAATATTGTGTGCATGTAAATTTACTTCTGGCTTCTTTGTTAGTAGAGTCAACTGTCTGTGGAGGTTTAAAAGCCCTGAAAACTTCTTACATCAACATGAAACATCTGTGTGTTTTCCTCACAGGTTGAAGTATGACGCATGACTTTCGTGCACCAGTCAGGATCAAGGAACATCTGAAACAGAATCTGCCGACAGCTGATGGGTTGCATGGTTACAGTTCACACACCTACAGTCCCGATGAAGCAGATTACTTTGAGTTTTTGTACCTAAAACGTTTTAGAGTTTCACTGTTGCTTATTCAGTCGTAATGTTAAATCTTATCGAGAAAAACGTCGTTTTGAAGCAACAGTTCTCAGGTTCTTTAACATATATAGAGATCATGTACAGCATCTTTACATTCCAGTACACTAAATCCAATTTACAACAGTTTCACTGCATCACATCTATCAGGCAGTATTCCAATTGCTTTCTGTCATGTTGGATATCTTATTTTAGAGAAAGAAACTCCTCAAGAGTCGCTTGACGTTAGTGTGATACCACAGCTTTAAAAAGGAAGAAGAAGAAGAAGAAGAACCAAATCCAGGTTGATCAGAAAAGCCCAAACTGAGAGCATCATTCATCAGACTTAAGGCTGTGTAAATAGAGTACCATTACCTGTACAAGAATATGTTTCATTGACATTGGATTATAAAAAAAAAGAAAAAAAAAGACTGATCAGCAGTACAAAAGCTTGTACTTGGAGGCTTCGTGAATGTCGTGAGAGAGATTCGAGAACGCCTTCGGTCGCACCGTCTCTCTGTCCGTCTCCCCGCGGCTTGCATTCGTCTGTACGTCAGTGCAGGTCGTGCTCTCGCTTCAAAACTGCCAACCACACACACACACACACTCTCACACACACACACACTCACACTCACACTCACACCTGAACCTACAGTATCAACATCCAAGAAACAAGCTGAAGAAACTAGGATTTGAATGCAGAGTTTTTCCAAAGTGGTTTGTGATAGACCCATCCTTCACCCTGCGGGACAGAAAGAGACCAGTGTCAGGATATTATTGTTGACATCAGCCGTCACATCAGGCTGGAAACAATAAAATGTGCTTTTTTTAAAATACAAATAATACCAGAGGATTTGCCTCAAATTAAAAATAATGTCTATTATGGACATTTTCTCTCCACCTGGCTGACAGAGGTTATGCCCCAAACATCTCCTGTAGTATCTTTTCAGCCATCGATCTTAAACTCTGCTTCCATCTAGTGGTTCTTTGCTCCTATGCAAAAAGAAATCAGGTGTTTGTAAAAGTGCCGCCACCTTTTTCCACCTTTTAGAAACAGAATGTACTGTTACATTTGAGGATCTACATTTTGACTCTCACTGTAGCTCAGGATATTAAGGAACTCCTTGCAGTTTTTTATGACGTGGGTTTGATCCTCGCTCTGACCTCTATCTTTGGAGTATCAAAAAGTTATCAGAAAGTAAAAAGTGAAAAGCCCTCATGAAGGCGAAACACCACAGTGCAAATAGCTCCGCAAATGAAAAGACTGAGCAGTGGTTCTGAGTTCAATCCTCAGAGGAACCAAAGATTTTGCTGATCTGTCCTCAAACATCCCCACAGACCAGCCTGGATTTGATCCCTCAATCTCATGCATTAACAGCAGCAGTAGCTTATCTTACTGAGCTATAACACCACACAGCTTTATCAGTTCACAGAACCTATAACATGAATAAATGTGCAGGAGAGCAGTAATTTGTTTTTACAATATAAAGATTATCAGAGGATTGAACCCAAAACCTCACAGTCTGCAGGCAGCAGTGTAACAAACATTTGCAGTCTCAGGGTTTTCTTTCACTGAACAGAAAACCCTGAGACTATTAGATCTCTGATGATGCTCACCTGTTTCTAAAAGGTGGAAAAGGTCACAAGAAAATCAAATCAGTGTGAGAAGTTCCTGCGTGAAGAGGCCAGACCTTCAAGGTTCAAGTCCAACCTCATCTGTCCTGTGAGTTTTAAATCCTCAAGTTCTGACCGCAGCATGTGAACTAGAAACGTGACAACGAGCCCAACATGACCATTAGGATTAAATATACGGGACATGCATGGTTGAGGGTTCAACTCCAGGTCTAAAGAGAGGTTAACAGAGACGGGATTCAAACCCACAACCTCTGAGACTACAAACAGTCTTATTACAACCTGAGCTATTTGAACAGGTGCCAAACAAAGTTTCTCAGAAGTATTCACAACCTTTGGTGATCCGGCCTTCATAACTAATTGGGTTGACATCCTCAGAACTTCTGATCAGTCATCTAAAAGTGATGAGGTTCTTTCACACTATTCGCTCAAGCTCTCCATTTCTTCTGTAGAGCAACCCTCCTCAAAAGTTAAAGATTCATACGTCTGGGATTGAATCCCGACCCTTAAAAAAACGATGGGTTGCATTGCAGCACTCTGAGCTACGTGTCCAACTGAAGCTCCTGGGTGTTTCTGTGACAGGTTGAAAAGCCAATACACTTATTCATTGTTATGGATTAAAAGGACATAAATTCATGGTCTGTAATAATATTAAAATCTGTTGAGATAAGAAACATTATAAGAAACATTATTCATAAGAGTTGAAAAGGGCTTAAAATGCTATAAGAATGTTTATTTGATACTGTTTGCATTCATTTTGTATAAGAATGTTTATTTGATACTGTTTGCATTCATTTTGTATTGTTAAATTTAAGCTTAAGTAGTTTTGATCTGTGATCTATACAGTGATCTTGATCTGAGACTCTGAGATCGATTGCTTCTGGCTCCATTCACATACCTGGGGGATTCGCGGTATTCTTCATAGACATATAAAGAGTAGACGCCGCGTCGAACGCTGCTGCCTGTTGGCGCTGATGAGAATTGGGGCGGCCATCTTGGGGCGGTCACCCGTTCCACTCAGTGTAATCTGTTCAGCAGGCGCGATTAGGTGTCAGCGCATTTAATCAATCGTAACTCTGATATATAAACTGATTTTCACGCGTTTTTTTTTTTTTTTTTTTTGCTGTAAACGTCATACATTATAGCTATGACACAGGACACATGGGCCGGCGTATTTTATTCATTATAAATGGATTAACAGTAATAGAATATTCTGATGTATGATATATGTTATGTATGATAGGTATTTTGCAAACACTATAAACACAACAGAAATCATATAGGCTCTCTCTCTCTCTCTCTCTCTCTCTCTCTCTCTCTCTCTCTCTCTCTCTATATATATATATATATATATATATATATATATATATATATATATATATATATATATATATATTTACACACACACACACATTATAGATACGTTTATATATCAGAGAAAATTAAAAATATATAAATCATGTAGAGTATCAATATGTTCATATATATATATATATATATATATATACATATATATATATATATATATATATATATATATATATATATATATATATATATATATATTACACATACATTTATATATCAGAGAATATGAAAAAAATATAAATCATATATATCCATCCATATATGTAATAGATACATTTATATATCAGAGAAAATGAAAAATATATAAATCATGTAGAGTATCAATATAATTCATATATAGATAGATAGATAGATAGATAGATAGATAGATAGATAGATAGATATATCAGTGAATATGAAAATATATATAAATCATATATAGAGTATCAATATAACTCATATCAGGTCAATGATATGTTCTTCTTAGTAGCCTACATTCATTCAACTCGGAGTAGAATGACCGCCCCAAGATGGCCGCCGCATTTCTCGCTGCCCGGCAGCCGTTGCGGCGTCTACTCTTTATATGTCTATGGTTGCAACAGCCCCCCCTGCTGACACGCATTCAGAAACGCAGGAAGAAGAACATCAACAACTTCCATTTGGCTGGTGAAATGATGCTGCTACTCATGATAGGCTTTTACGAGGATTAATCCAGCATTCTGAGGCTGAAAATGATCTCACTGAGCTATATTCTGTTGTGTGGACAGTTCTTGCTCCTGCTGACGGTGATTCTGTTACAATGTCTGGAAGGAATTCACTCTCAAAATTCAACGACGACAGAGACTCCTGCTTCTTCTCCTGTCCAGGGAACTACAGCGCTGTCGTTCGGCGAGCAGCCGCCCGAAAACGGCAAATATGAAATACCGATGAATTCTACAGAGCAGTATGAGTACAGACCCCCTTCACCAGTCGTCCTCTGCAGCTATCTGTAAGTAATGTACAGCAGCGTTGGTGTGCCCGCGAATGAAACATTTAGCATGTGAGCTAATGCTAACTGCTAACGGTACGTTGTTGTTCTAGACTGACAGCAAACTGCTTTCATGAATCTGTGAAATCTTGCTGACCTGAACACCAACAGTCCCGTACCTCAAACAGCACGTATGCAGCAAATTCGCCATTTCCTGTATTACTCTCTGGTCACGTATAATGAAATATGGCCTACTAAATGGAGTATCTTTTACTTTCAACCGTGTTGAGCAGAGCATTTGAGGACCCGACGTTTAACGTTGTTTGAACTAAAACAAGGTCCAGAATCGGTCATGAGTGGCTGGCCGAATTTTCTTCAAGGTAATGATAAACAGTAGACCTAAACCATGATCTACCTGGAATAGTTCGAGGGATTGTAAAGATGGTTTCAGGTTTAATAATGGGGAGCTGGCATGTGTCCTGTATTTGTGGGATGTATTTGAATGTACAGTTGCTTCTTGTTATTTATCAGTCATCTTCGCAGCAGTGATATACATGGTAACATTCCTCAATCTGTCTTTTTTGTTATGTGTTGAATATGTGATGAAGACCGGAGGAGTTCATCTACTGTCAAGACCCAGTAGATCATGCAGGCAACCATAGCGCCTTTCTGGAGATGGGCCATGGTTGTGTTGGGGTAAGGTGTTTTTGTTGTTTGTTTCTCCACAGACCATTTAATGTTGTTAATAACTTGGTAATTGTTTAACTTGCTGTTTCTATCTTCAGTGGGGTGGCCAGACTCAAAAAGAGGTGAACCACACACCGGTTATCTGCACTGCACTCGATGCTATAGAGTGTGCCGGACCCAGAGAATTCCTCAGAGGAAATGTACCCTGTATCAAGTAAGAGATACTCTGCTGGACACACACCTGTATTTATACATGCATGGCAAAATGTTGTCACTGGACCCCTTATAAAACTGCATTCATTTAATGTGTTAATTATTAGAATTGTCAAACATGCCTACATTTCAGAATCAAGCCCCTTAAAAATGGTATAATATTAAGGTAAAGTCTCAATTACTGTTATTTTTTTGTCCCACATTAAATCCTTTGGCTCTGTAATTTCATGGCAGTGTAAAGGTAAATGACTGTCGCACAGTTACAAGGCGATAATGTCTCCACGTAAGAAAGGCTTTAACCATGTTCCTAAGCATCCTTGAAACATTTCAGCTGCTCCGAGCCATCTGTCCAAAGCGATCTGATTAAAGCAAAAAATCATGACTGAAATGTAGAGAAGCACACAGGAAAGTGTGCCCACTTTTTGCCGTTAATCTGCTGTTATCTGTAGTTTTAAACTCAATTCTCATGGCAGGGTTTTAGCGGGTAAATCTCCTATGACTCCTTAGGTCAGGTACTGACAGCCATTTAATACGAAACTGCTGAGCGTCTCTCCCTGGTTTTGGCGTCTCTGCCATGTTTAACATTGTTGTGGTGTGGTGCATGGTGCATTCAGGTGACATACTAGAAATCTACATTACTGCTTATAAGAATATTAAACTCTCGGGGCACATGATGGATTTTATTAACTCGCATGAATGCACAAAGTGGATGAGACCCACACTGAAAATGTCTGTTTTCTTTAGTTTACACAATACATTTTTAATTCATTGACATAACTTTGTAGAAATCTGTTTTCACTTGAAGAGGTTTTTTTTTTGTAAATTCATGTCAAAAAAGCCAACATTATAATGACTATGATTCCATTTTTAAAAGCAATCAAAGTCTAATAATAATTAAGGTTTATGATAATTTTAGTATTTGGCTTTCTTTCCCCATTATTTCTTGGGATGTTTTTTTTTTTTTTTGCATGCTAGTTTAGTTTAATGAACTGAAATACATGGCAATTTGTTGAAGACTGCAGAGATTGAGTACAGCATACACAGATAAGTCTAAGATATCAGTATTGAGGATGATGCAGACTTTAACAAAATAGAGGAATTATTGACCTTCTCTGTAGTTTCTCTTGAATTGCCGGTTTGGCTGGTCGTGTGAGTCCTGACCTACGCCACATTTGGGGGAGACCATAATCAAGATCACATTGGCATGGGAAAAAAAGGCCTTCGACACCTCTAAAGTAGCAAAAATTGTAGTGGATTTGAAATGAAACATGGTCTTGGGCTGCTCAATATTTTCATGCAAATGCAGTCTAGACTCTGGTGTTTGTCCCCAAAAGTGGCATAGATCAGAACACACACATACATGACGTACCTCTACTCTGTGCCTGCCGGTGCCCGCCTTTCGTATCAAACGCTGCTAGTTACTTAAGGTAATATGCAAATGTGTACATCCTCAGACTTGTCTGATATAGTTAGATCTTCATTGGAAATGGTCCATGTAGGGAGCAGAGAGTGGAGAGGGTAAGGTGTGTGGGGGCAAAGGCAGATAAGGCTGACAGGGCAGTTTGTTGTGGTCTAACATGCTGTTGCTGAGCTGCAGCCACTAGTGATGCTCAATTTGGCGTGTAGGACCTTTTTAAGACTGAGCCAGTTAACTCAGATGAAAATCTCTGGTACCAGGACTTCACCGCCAGAGGTCAGCTTTTCCAATTGTATAGACCAAAAGCATAACCTTATTTGCCCCGTTCTGCTCACATCACTCAACCTTCATCTGCACATGTGGTTAATCTCTATAGTAACTGCGCAGCGATCAGAGACATGCAGCTTGAAAGCAGCATCTTTACAAGAACACTGCTGTAATCCCTTACTTGAATAAATGCATCATTTGTGAGACTGATAATGTTCAGCTTCTGTTCAGACAGTGTCCACTTTAAGTATTTTACACAACAGTTGTTGCTTTTACAGGCGTAGATCAGAACGTTAGACACAACTTATTTTTGAAAGTCCATTATTATAATAGTATCCCATTATTTCCACAGAAATATTGACAAAATTATTTACTTAACATATAAGAGTAAAAGTGTATCTGCAGGTTCAGGAATTAAGCAAATTATTGAAGTTCAAGTTATTTAATGGTCTTCAAGTTAAATGTTCATGATTTATTTTATTTGCCCACTGGTTCATATTTAATTCCAGCTGTGTGTTGTCCAACTATTCCAATGTGCCCGTTCTCTGTTGTTTTTGCACAGATACTCCGGACATTACTTCATCACCACGCTGTTGTACTCCTTCTTCCTGGGTTGTTTTGGGGTCGATCGTTTCTGCCTGGGCCACACCGGCACAGCTGTCGGGAAGCTGCTCACCTTGGGCGGCCTGGGAATTTGGTGGTTTGTGGACTTGATCTTGCTTATTACTGGCGGCCTGATGCCCAGTGACTACAGCAACTGGTGCACTTACTACTGAGACTGACAGCAGAGTATTACTGAGAACTCTGACCTGTTCTCAGTGCTCAAATCTGGGGAATGACCTCAGCCTGTAATGGATATGAATGATATCTGTGGCTTGTTCGAAGAGGATTCCCAGGGACCTCCTGAGGAAATAAATTTGTTATTATTCTTATCAAATTCACTAAGGACTATAGTTCCCACAACTTACACCAGACCGACAGTGATGACATGCTACTTGTTTCTAAGGTCAGTTTTTACATCTGTAGTTGAATTTGTATGGTCAGGACCAAGGAAAAATGCTCTGGTCAGCTTCATGTTTACACTTACCTGCACACCTGACAGAGTCGGACACTAGAATGACAAACAGAGGTCTGTTTGTAATGGATATGTTGGGGGAATCACTGCACTTATATGGTGGCATGTGTTCGTGTTACCATGGTTATCAAACGATTAGCAGAAAAAGATTGCATCCTTGACAGATGACAAACAGTAGTTGGGTCTAATAGAAGTCTGGCTCTGGAATTCTCGCTAATACATATCTACCATCCGACGATACGGTAGTTGCTCGTTCTGGCTTTCTCACCGCAAACAGACCTAAACAGACAGAGACCCTCCTAACCCTCTTCACTGCTCTTGGAAGTGGACTCCAGAGTGATTAATTTGTCGGATGACCCTGCACATGATCTTGTAATAACACATTTGTTTTTGGCAGGAAAAAAATGGTACAAAGACACCCTTATTTTGCCCTTTTCTACTTGTTTGTCACCATATGTAATATTTACTGTCCGGTGTCTGTACCAGTAATAATCATCAGTTATGTTTTTATGAACCTCTAATGACTCCAGAGAAGAACAACATAGACACATAGCGCTCAGTGAAGTGCAGCATGACTGACCTCAGCATGTAGAAATACGGGCATCATATGACATCACCTGTCAGTCGACATGACTGCTTTAGAGCTGCAACAGTTAGTTGAATAATCAATTATTCAGTCAGAAGGAAATTAACCGCCAGCTATAATTGATAGGTGCAATGATTTTTCAAACAAAAAGGTCAAACATTTGTTGGTTCCAACTATTTTAGATGTGAAAATTTGATGATTTTAATTTATCATTGGCTGGATGGACACAATAAGAAATTGAAGACAAAGGCAACAATGTATCTTTTTTTTGTCAATTAAGACCACATCATCTGAACTACAGGTGTGAAAGTGACCAGAAATCCTTTAGAACAAGTCTGAAGCACATCACTTTGGGAATGATATGATACAGCCGAGTTGACAGTCACTGCTCACATACATAGTTCATTCTACCAAGAATCCTCTGTTCCAGTTACAAATTCTGAACAAATTGAAAATATTCTACAATTTCCTGAGTGCAGCATTCTACACAGAATTATCATCATAGCTTTCCCTCTTCAAATTACCAGGAAAAGTTTGAACCTTAAGTGGCTTCATCTGCTAGAGGTGATGTGACATCTCTGTTTTATTGCTGTTTGAATGTCTTCTGACAGTTCTTGGATCGATCAACTTTATAGTTTCAAGCAAGTGGGACCACAAAACTCAAGGTGGTCTGTGTTCACATAATTCATGTTAAACATGTTGATAATTAAATCGTTTTCAGTATTGACTCAAAGAAGGTTTTGAGCTGGGGAAAGCAGTAATTTCCATTGTCTCAAGAATTTGCATCCTTGCTGTGTTGAAGCATTTTTCTGCTCTGCATTCAAGTGTAAGTCTGACTCTGCTCAGATGTCTTGACCTAAAACAAATTTTCATCCTCATTGGCTTTCAACAGCTATGCTCAGGTCTCACATAAAATATTTAAATCTCATCTTCCACTTTGTTAAATTTCTCATCTTTACCTGAACTGAAGATTCATGTGCTATTTAATATATAGAGCAGGTTTGATTATGTAAGGATCAATAAAATCCTTTCAGGTCATAAAAAGTTGAGGAAGACATGATGGTTAATATCTTGACTCTTCTCATCCAGCAGCAGCAAAATATTTTCAGCTGGCTTGATGTCTTTTAAAGGGGGAAGCATTAAGGCACTGCATTACATATGGCACATTTTCATGTAATTCACGATATGGCCATTTATATGGCAATATATGATACTATTTATTTATGTTCTTGTGTGTTGAGTCATTCCTCAGTCCAATGTTGAGTTTACAGTTTTTCCCTTTCTAAATACAAATAAATTTAAAAAACTCAAAAGGAAACCCACTTTCCCCTGCTGTGATGGTGAGAGGGAATACAAAGTGTCTCATGCTGTGTTTATCACTGTTACAGTTGTTTGGACTCGATAAAAAGAATCTGGTACAGTGCGTTTCTTGCTTTGGTTGATGCAGCGATAGAGGTGGAACATCAATGAATGAGATATTTGTCCTTACTCAGTGCTTCCAAGATATTGCCTTGGGTTAAAAGACTGGATTGCAACCAGTCTTGCAATGCAGGTTCCTCCCATGATATGTACAGGTATCCCACATTTAAGTAAGACAGCTACACCAGTGAAGACACTGACAGGTGAAGTGAATTACATTGATCATCTTGTTACAGTTGCAGTGTGCTACTGGGAAAGCCCTGTGCATTACATTCATTTGATGACGCTTGACACAAAAGACTCACCCAAACACCACTGCAGATCAAGTTCATCCCATGAGTGTCAATTCCTGACAGCAATGGCCCTGCCCAGTAGGACACTGATCCCTGCTAGAAAAAAAAAAAGTGCCATGGAATGGCCCGAGGACCCTAATAAAGAGCTCAAGGCATTGACCTGGCCTCAAAATTCCAGAGATCGCAATCTGTACAAGCATCTGTGGATGTGCTGGAACAAGTTATCTATAGAGGCCCCAATCTGCAAACCAAAGGACCCAGAGAAGCTGGTGCTAAACACCAAAGGACACCCCCAGAGGTCCTGTATCCATGCATCAGCGGCTCAGAGTCCAATCCACGGTGGGACTCCTGCAAATTGTACTTGCTCAATCGGATTGGGATCAGGGGAATTTAGAGGCCAGGTCAATGCCTCGACTACTCAAGAATGGCAATTCATGACCAATTTCCGGCTGAGGGGATATCGGGCAGTGCCGTTGCCAATAGTGTTTGAGTTTCAGTACCACATTAATGCCAGGATCCAAGGTTTTCCAGCTGAAGATTTAATGACAAGATGATCATTGTTTTTCACTTGCCACCTGTCAGTGGTTTTAATAGCCCTTTTTAGACAGAAAAGGCAGCACATTTGCTCCAAGGTAAGGGCAGCAATGTGCCAGCATGCCTTTCTTTTCCAAAAGCGCCATGGAGGTTGCCTGTGGCTGTGCTTGCAGAATAGACTGAGGAAGAAAGTCAGCAAAAGAGTCTAAAGATAACGTGAGTAGAACTAAAACAATACCTTCTACTTGAATATTATAGTCTGAGTTACCAGACTAGTTACCAGTTATCAGTTAGATTTATTTAGCAATGCTGGTTGTTTAACCACCAACAGGATAATGTGCATTTCCCAAAACACCTAGATTACATTTTCCATAAACTAGAGAGCAACAACACACACTGAGGGAGTGTGTGTCTGAACTCAGGTGAACTTCTCACAAAACTTCTAATTACAATCAATCAATCAATCCATCACAGAGGCACTTTTTCACCTGTTTGTATTTGTGTCAAGTTTTTATCATATTCATGTACTCATGTTGATATTAACCAATATCAAATGAGTAAATGTAGAACCAACTACAGTACATAGAGCACACAACATGATACACATACTGGATATCACCATACACACTGAGGATCAGTGTGTTCACACGGGCTAAATGATAAAATGCTGTTAGTTGAAATATTACATATACCAATATCACATATATTTTATGAGAAACAAGAGTATAGTGTATATACAGACTAAGAGATCTTATCTTTAGCTAAACTATAGTGTCATTGAGCTTCAGAGTTGAATGTTTGTATTGTGTGTTTCCCTGTAAAAATTAAATACAAAGCTGTCTGAAAATTAAATTCACAGTTGAACCTGTTTCAACTTTCTGCATCAGGATTCATACAACAGCCAATAAAAAATACTGACATCATGGCACATAACATTCAGTGTATTATTAAAGTCAAGTCATACTGACATTTTAAGTTACACACATTCCCATATTCATCGGCCATATCTAGAGAAAAAAATCAGTATACTGTAAGTTGTGTTTCGAAATTTTTATATATCAGTAAATATGCAAAGTAGCATGTAGCCTGTTGATACAGATGCAGTGACACACACCTTAGGCTGCCTCTCCGTCTCCACAGTGCATCTTCTGTGCAGTAACCTGCAGGCTATATATTAAGCATAAATATATAACTACCAGTACAATAAAGGTGATTGAAATTCCAAAATGAATATCCCGTTTAACATGTTATCCTGTTTTGTGTTTCCAGTTTACTCTGAGGTTTTTATGATTGTATTGGCAAACTTCAACACAGCAGCTGAAACATTTATATCAGAGGGATGGTAGGGAATGTTTAAGTTATCCTAAAGGCGTTTCTTTGCTATTTTTGAATAAAATTTCTTAACATCCAGCAATCGATAAATCAGATACTCTGACACATAAAAGATTTTGAATAAAAAATACCATCCTTGGTACCCAGACACAGGACTCTAATAAGCTCATCCAATCATTTAATTCAGCCAGAATGAAATGATTGGACAGGCCTCCCTGTGTACTCGCCTGCCCGCATGCACTCTACCCATGAAGTCTTCCACAAAGCTCAGTGAATATACTACCAAAAGTTAGGAAGCACAAGAATTGCAGAGAAAGAGAAGCTGCTATTTCGAATTGTAGTATCTCAATGATTTTGCAAGTCAATAATTTCTTATGTTATCAGTTGTATATGTAAAGGTGTAACTTTAAGTTGATTAAACTGAACCATTTCGATTGAATAGACAGAACAACAACTGGGTCTAAATGAAAATACTTATTAACTGAGTACATACTTACACAATGACTTAGATTAAATGATTATCAGATATGAATGTTTACTATATACAAGCTATAAAAATGATGATGAATTGAATTGAATGATGAAATGGGGAACGGTGGAGGAAGTAATCTGTTCATTATGGATTCTAGTAACAAATACTGACTATTATACTATTATCATTATTATTATCATTATTAGTATTATTATTATTAATATTAGTAGTAGTAGTAGTAGTAGTAGTAGTATTTTATTATTTTGACCTCAAGCCAGTCATGAGCAGTTTGAGAAGGACCCACAGCAACGTGACAGACGGAACCCCTTCACAGTGGACTCTGGGTGACACCGTATCTTCATGGATCTTTCTCCTGCAGTGGTTCAGAAACATCAGATCTCCGCAGTGTGAAAGTCCTGTTATTCCACTCTTTTTTGCTCTACTCTATTTCTTGATCTGACTTGGAATGCTTGAAGGTATAAACTTTGTAGAAACAAGTCAAATTAGGGCAAAAATCTGACAATGTTCTTGCCAGAGGCCCAATGTTATATTGTCTCTCGAGCCAACAAGAAGAATCAAGTTTCAATGCACCACAAATGGAACTCCTTAAATGGAATTCCTTAATAAAACCACAACAGCTAGTAAAATACTTGTACATTTTTCTTTAATTATTGCCAGTTAAAGTCAGTGATATTTGTCACTTTCTTCAGGAATGATAGTTAGCGATACATCCTTATCCTTTCGTTTCACCACCACTGACAGTGGGATACCACTCTGGACTGCTTCGCCAACTTCCTGCACGGTGTGGATGGACTGTCTGTTGATGGCGACGATGATGTCATGCTCAATCATGCCCGCACTGTGGAACAAAAACAACGGCATACATCACGCACATATAAATCCTTACTTAAACACATCTACCTCAGTTGGGTAAATATCACATCGTCAGACAAACAACAGTAGCCATGTTTCCATAAAATGACAAGCACATTTAAGTGGAGGAAACTACAGAGTAATAAATTAATTAAGGTGATGGGACTTCAATGGTCAACCAGTATAAGAAAAGCCAGTCATCCTCCACTATCAACAACAAACGTGGGGTTATGTTTTGCCAGTTGCTAAATAACAAGCTGGAATGGAATGGGATTTAACATGCCATAGCGTAGCAGATTGACTCTTACCTGGATGCAGCTGTTCCAGGTATTACCTCATAAACGTAAACCCCTGAATTCACATCTGGAAATTCAGCCATACGCTCCTTGAGATCTTGGATCAAACTGGAAAAGTGGCAACAGAGAATAAGTGAAACACAGAAACATACAACTCAGTCTGTTCTAACTGAACAAATCAAACTGGATCCACATTTTTTAAAAAGGAACATGCAGCCTTAAGAATGGCAGGTAAGAATGCTCATATTCTTCGGAAAATATCTAGAGAATTCCAGTTACCTGTTCACAACTCTGATGTAGGCACATAGGCACATTGCATGATGATGATCATCAGCAATGTATCACCGATAATATATTCCATACACATAATATGTGCTTATTGGCAAATGTTATTATGCTAAAATATGATGGTAAACATACTAATCGACATACCAGCAGACATCAGTATGTTAGTATTGCCCTTGCGAGGATGCTAGCATGTAGCCTGAAGCACTGCTTGGCCTTATTACAATCACTGGATGTATTAAGACAGCTGGATACGCCACCCTAATTTGTCCCAGAGGCCATTTGAAATACTACAGCAACAAAAAGTTTTCCCCATTGACAATCAATATAAAGAAAGATCAATAAAGGTGTTGATGGGACTCCTCAAACTGCAGATATCTGTATAACCTTCCAAGCACACAATAACAATGTTTGTGTGTCGTGCTGTCCTATGTCTATGAACAATGCAGGACTGAGGGGTAGGGATAGGTACCAGATTGCGGTATTAAATGGATTAAATTTAGAAAGACCAAAAATGAAGGAATTTGCCTATGATGGATTTTCACTATCCCCAATCCTGAACAGAGATCTGTGTTGAAGCCTGTTCTGTGCAGGGGGCGGGTTCTCACTGCCTGTCTGTCACTCACACACACACACACACACACACACACAGAAACACCCTGCTCCCAGTGGAAATGGCAGAGAGAACATTAAAAAGTGAGGTTATATGTCACAACAATCCATGCAGACAATACTTGTTGCCACAAGTGCAACAAGACATTTGCATGTCAGCGGGAACAAGAGCAATCTTTAAAAACATACCGAAAATACATCACACAGAAATGCACGGTTGTCAACAACTTGTTGTTCCTCTGCTCATGTAAGTTATGTTAGCAGCACACAGAGTTCATTTAATTATACAAACAGGGATTGACAGCCATTAGTGCCCATTAGTCAGCTGTATGTTTAGCTATATGGTCATGACTTCTGTCTGACATGGTGAAATGCATCAACAAAACCACAATTCATCTTCATAATATGAACTTTGTAGGGGTCTCTAAGATAAGTAACCCCAACCAACCTTAGGACAGAAATACATTAAGAGGATAATAGCGCAAACAATGGTGACAATAAACGCATTGCGCTCAACTATATGAAAATATAGGGCTACACTGACATTACAGCAAACAGATATTACAGTGATTCATCGTATTAACTAATACTCTATACGAGGAAAAAAAAATCTTAATGCCGAATTTTCCAAAAGAAAGCATCAATGAG
This sequence comes from Acanthopagrus latus, assembly GCF_904848185.1. Lineage (NCBI taxonomy): Eukaryota > Metazoa > Chordata > Actinopteri > Spariformes > Sparidae > Acanthopagrus > Acanthopagrus latus. The sequence continues at coordinate 4,022,406 of NC_051043.1, read as the reverse complement.
TTAAAATGAGCCATAGCTGTTTCACAAAGTTGCTTAAGTTTCTCCTCAAGATGCAGCAACTCTTACAATTACTTGATTTGTAAGGGAGTCTAGGATATTGGTGACATTCATTACTTTGTTATGTGGTCCATATCCATTACTTTCACACACACACACACACACACGCGCACACACACACACACACACACACACACACACACGTGTGTATATGTGTGTGTGAATATATTCTGTGATAGTTATTCTTCAAAATAGTGCTACCACTGAAATGAATGGGTGGCATGTTGGATCTTGATATCCAGCTGGGCCAGAGATTTGTGGATGCAATGGATTAATTATTCTGACATTTACTTACAATGGTGTGAGCTGCAGCATCCGTACACCTATGTATTTCTTTTTTGTTGCTTTTATTCCTAAAGGCAGAAGAATAAACAAACGATGAAACATTTTTTTATATATGAATGCAATTATATAGTATTTCTTGGACATTGTGACCACATATGCAACACGACCATTAGAATCCCACCCACCGTTAGCTTTTCTGTTGTAGGAATCAGCCAGGAACTGCCGTATTCTGTCTGCAGGGATAGCAAAAGAGATTCCAGCTGCCACTTTCAGAGTATTTATGCCTATTACATCGCCATCCTGTTGAACACACAATGGAAAGAGAGCCAGGAGATGGTGGACTCATACGCTTCATTGATAACATTGATCGCTTTGCTACTTGCAGAAACAAAACAGCAGTGAGAGTATCAGTGCCTTTAGAAAGTATTTACCCCACTTTGATGTTTTCTCCTTTTCTTGTTTTAAAAATAGAATTATGGTCAATATGATTTGATAATAATCAAAATATAAAATGTAAAAGAAGTGACTGCATGAATGTTCACCCCCCTTCAAGTCAATATTTAGTAACTGCACTGTGTGGATAAGTCTTAGTCAGGCTTGCACATCTGGACACTGCATCTGGACACTGCAATTTCACTACATTCTTCTTTGCAAATATGCCCGAGCTCTGTCAGGTTGCATGGGGACTGGATGTGAGCAACCCATCCACAAATTCTCTATTGAATTGAGGTCTGGACTTTGACTCGGCCACTCCAGAACATTTACCTTGCTGTCTTTAAATCATTTCTGTGTAGCTTTCACTGTTTCCTTCAGGTTGTTGTCTTGCGGGAAGATGAATCTTCTCCCATGTTGTAGTTCTTCTTACACAGTGAATCTTGATTTTCCTCCAGCATTTTCATATATTTTGCTGCATTCACTTTACCCTGTACAGTTACAAGCCATCCAGGGTCTGCTTCTGAGAAACATCCCCATGCATGATGCTGCCACCACTATGCTTCACGATGGGTATGGTGTGTTTGTGGTGATGTGCAGTGTGTCAAACATAGCCTTTAGTCTGATGGCCAAAAAATGTTGGTCTCATCAGACCAAAGAATCCTCTTGTACTTTACCTTGGAGTCTCCCACGTACCTTTGGGTGGACTCTAGTCCAGATTTAATGAGCTGTCTTCCCCATAAAACTTTGACTGGTGAAGAACCCGGACAACAGTTGTTGTATCCAAGCTCTAACTCCTTCAGAGTAGTCATAGGTGTCTTGGTGGCCTCCCTCACTAGTCTCCTTCTTGCACTGTTACTTAGTTTATGAAGATGGTCTGCTTTAGGCAGATTTACAGTGTCATATTCCTTCCATTTCTTAATGATGGATTTCACTGAGCTCCAGGGAATGTTCAGTGACTTGATTTTTTATTTTTTTTTATGGTGTAATCAGGAATACAAATTAACCATTGACTGGTCCTTCAGACACAGGTGTCTTAATACTACAATCACTTGAGACACATTCACTATACACAGGTGATCTCCATTTCACTAATTGTGAGACCACTTAGCACCAACTGGCTGGACCACTGTTGAAGTAGGCCAGTCACTTACAGGGGATGAATATTTACTCAATCACATATTTTACATGATATATTTCTACTTGACTGACCAAGTTAACCAATTTTTTTATTTTTATTTTTTGGGTCGAAAAAGCCAAATTATATGGACCATGATTCCACTTATAAGAGCAAAACAAGGGGATGACATCAAAGGGGATTTTTATAGGCACTGCAACTCATAGTCTATTAAATGTTATTTTTTACCGACAACAAATACCACTAGTCTTGGTTGTTGTGTTCGTGACCTTAGTCCTCACATTCATTAATAAAACAAGATGGATTGCCTGCATAGCTGAAAAGCACTATAAATTCTCTTACCAAGTTGACAAGTGGTCCACCAGAGTTGCCGTACTGTGAATTAACAGAACAAAAACATTTCCTTACTCACTGTAAAGTAGAGCAAAAACTGTGAAGTTCAAATCAAATGCAGAACCAAGAAAGGCAGTGATTGTGTTTGTAATGGTAACTGGGCCCTCACTGACATTAATGATGGCGTCAGTTTGGATGTAGTCCATGTCGGAGTTTTCGAAGCCCAACTCCAGGCCATTGCGCTGGACTGTGCTGATAATCCCGGTGGTGACAGTGTTCTGCAGGGAGAAAGGACTTCCCACTGCCACCACAAACTCACCAGGGCGCAAGTCTGATGACTGGCCGAGACGAAGAACAGGCAGGGGAATCTGCAGCAAGGTACCAAGAGAAATGATGAACCACAGTGTGGGATAACAATCACTTTTATAAATGGAACTGAGACACATGGTGGGTGAAATAATGTCATGATGTTCACTAGCTGGCTTTGGCAGTGAAAGATTATTTTAGGTCAGCCGGCTAACTAGTCCGCCAAGACACACTTACTATGGGTTAATATGGATTGGGGATGTAACAACACTAAAAGTGCACATATGACATATAGATCATCATCATGCCTAAAAGTCCAGGATGTGATATTTATCATAATCGGCAGCATTTATTTTTTTGTAAACGACTTGTTTTTACTTTTTACTTACTTCTAGGAACTTCTGCTTTCTTTCTATACTAAATTAAACATAGTCAGCTACAACCCAAGCATGTGCAAACAGTAGACATGAATTCTCTTTAGCAATAAGTGGAAACAATCCCTCCCACATTCTTGTCGTACAGTGGGGCTTCCAGGGCACTTGGAGGTGTGGCAGTCAAGGACATAAACTCAGCCACAGGTCCCACCGGTCTCTCTCCCTCTTGCATCGAGCAGACCACCAGGGCCGTGAAAAGCTTTGTCAGCTTAACTGACAGGTTCTTATTTTATAACTGTATGTTCAGTGGTGGTCTTGAGTTAATGGGTTACATTGTGCTTTTCTTGTTTGCTTACAAAAAAAAAAAACAGCCAGCAGCGGCAGTGTCTCTGGTCTCATTAGGTGAAACAGACAGGCTGGGTGGCACAGTGGCAGGGCACCCCAGCGGTAGCTCGCCATGTGGATTAGGAACCCTGACAGGAGAAGCAGAAGACCAAGATGACCGGGACCTGATGAATTGCTGCAACTGATACATGTTACATGAATCAGAATGATTTAGTCTCACAAAGCAGGACCCAACCCCACAGTGCTGTGTCAGCGCTGCACCCATTCACATTCTACCATGGGGGAAAAAATGCTCTAGCATGTCTATATTTCTTTAAGGCAATCTCATACCCCTCTTCAATCAAAGTGAACAAAGTGCTGGTGCTTGTGCTGGTTCACCTTTTAAGAACCGGTTTTCTTTTCCATGGGCAGGAGAGCATTGTTAGAAACCACGATAAGACTGTGGAACTCCTGGCTTTGCATGCCTACTTTGGCTTTTAAACATGATTGTTCCTTGGACCACTGTTGCTTTGATCCGTGAAAATAGTTCTAATCTTTTGTTTATTCTCAGACCAGTCAGAACATGCAACCTAGTTCTGACTGTTAAAAATGGCAGTCATAAGCAGTTTTAGTTGGTCCTTGGTCTTAATACCCCCGCTCCCAGCTCCTGATGCCAGCGTCTAAAAAGGGCTGGTGTCACTTTGGAATCAGTTTTCCTGGCTGGAAGCCAGTTCTTTGACTGTCAACATGCAAATACCTGGTTCCAGGGTAGGCATTGGCTCTGAACCAGCACCTGCCTTGATTTAAAAGGGGCATAAGTCATTTTAGGTGTTGCAAACCTCTCTAGGGCAGTCAAACACAATACTGGTTTACTCTTGATGTTGAGGTATTCTTGCATTCAGATCAGTACTATAAATGTTAATCATAAACTTCCTGCTGAGTCTGACTAAAGTGGTCATAAGTACAGCCTACCATCTACCATGCAAGCAACTGTCTGTGTAAGAGCATGTCTGAGGATTGACATGTTTTATTCAGAACTTTGCTTACAAATACACAAAAAATAGCTCAGCCTTTAATTGAAAAGGCAATACCAGACAAGTCAGACAACAAATTGAAGGAAAAGAGTCTAATTTTGTTGGGCGAAAGCATTTGCTGACTTTCTCTGTGGAATATCCACCCCCTTTATGTTTAATGTCAGCCTCTGATGACAGTGAGATGAGAGTTTAACACAATGCAGACTTTAATCTAAGGCCCCTGTGGAGCTGAGGGGCAAACGTGTGCACTCACATCTGGTTCGATTTTGATGAGCGCCACATCCATTTTCTGATCCACGTCCATGACTGTAGCATCGTACTGCGAACCACTTTTCAGCTCCACTTTTATCCGCTGTTTGTTGGTGAGCACGTGAGCGTTGGTGATGATCCAGCCATCCTCTGACACTATAAACCCAGAGCCACTCGACACAGAGAGCTCCTCATTGGAAAATAGCAGCCTGGCAGGGATAAGGGCAAATGGGCAAATGCTATTTTGTTCTATTGAAGGTGTTATTTTCTTGCTTCAGTTAGTTTTACCTTTGGAAAAGTTCCAAATGAACGACAGCTGGGACAATTTTATCCACCACGTCTGCAATGAAGTTGTACTTGAAGCGCAAACTTCCTGGATGCTGTGTTCCTTTGGTATACAGGATAGAAAAAGATAATAATTAGACAGGGTAGGCCATTCAATTTCTCTAAAATGTGATAGATTACATCCGTAAAACTTTATTCAAAGTGTTTTTGACATAAAAGCAGTATAGCTCTATGGATGGTAATGTTGATGGATTTTGATCCTTTTGTCCAAAATTGTTGTAGTTGCCAAAATAAAATTTTGCATTTTAGAATGCTGCAAACCATGGACATGTTCAAATTTGTACATTTCAACAATTCCTGTCATATCACATTCACACAGGTTGTATAAGAGCTTACTTCCACGTGTTGTAGTGGAGGGAATGATGGTGGCTTTTCAGTTCAGCAGTAAGGCTGCCAAACCCAAGACAATGTTTCTCCATTTGGAGGCGTGAATCCACATCAAGACAATTTCCAGCCAGAAGCTGGTAACCCAATATTCTGTCTGGGCCCTACTTTAGTGAATTTATATGTCATGGCGCAAATGTATTTAGGGTGTCTCCGAGTAAATTTAGCTGGTTAAACGGAAGATAATCTGGTCGCAAATTAAGGCGGATGATGTATTTAGACTCTTCATTAGTCATGGCTGGGTTTTTGGCGTAACACAAATTAAACTGATCAGGGTTCCATCTCCCATTCCATCTACGACTCAGGTGCACCAGGACCATGGTCCAATATCTAAAATTCTATGTATATTCAGGTGTATAAATCTGTGTACACACAAAACAGGAATGCATATAAAACATATGCAGTCTTTTTTTTCAGATGTATAAAAGCCCACAGAGGTCTGTTCCTACGTGTCTTTTCCTCATCATCTCATGTGCACAAACCCTCTGACCATCCCCACAATTGAATATAATTGGCTCTAAAAACGACTGCCTATATTTAGTGTCGAGGAGACATGTTGGAAGCAAGGAAGTAGTTGAAGAACAGGAAGCGTAATTATCATTGTATCATGTGGCACCGCCATTACACACAGCTACAGCCCTTAGTGCCAGTTACACCTGAAGATATTCTTACTCCCCATCAATACAGGAAATTAATCCTGTGTAGGGTTATGAAGGGGCTGGAGACGATCCTAGCCGACACTGAGTGATCGGCAGGCGACACCCTGAACAACTGGCCAGCTCACATACATGTCTTTGAATTGTGGGAGTAAGAAGGAGATCCCAGAGGAAACCCATGCAACACAGGGATAACATGCAAACTCTCCACAGGCCCTGCTAGGACATCAATGCTGTGACGCAACAGCCCTAACCACTGCACGGCCATGCCGCCCACATAAAAATAATATGTGAAAGTTGTTACTGCCGTTTTTACTGTCTTTCTGAAAATATGTTTGTGATAATGGGTTATGATCATTAAAATAATAAAAAAAATAAAAGATTGTTGTCATTATAATTATCATAATGAATCATGACAAACATATTTACAGAGGAGAACCACCAGGTGACCACTTGCACATGACTGTGAATATTTTATAAACTACAGATATAATCCAGCTCTAAATAAAATTCACACTTTTCTTATCCTTTTTTTGTCTACTCAGAAGTCAGTTGGAACTAATCAGACTGAAAAGACTGTGTGCATGGTGTTGAAGATGGGTACCAGTCTGCATTAGTCCCTCTGTGGATTATTATTACATTTTATTACATTATTACATTTGGAAACCAGCATGGAAAGTGGCATAAGCCCATTTTTTGTCTGTATGTATTGAGAAAATGTGTTTATAGTCTGTGTGCTCCCTGATCTCTTTGTCAGTTCGTCCCCCTCGCCCCCTTGAGTTTTGCATTTGTGTACCCTATGTTTAGGATGAAACTGGTCTTGAAGTCCTGGTTGCGGGAGGCTCCAGGCACAGCAGTACTCTAGTTCAAAGTAGCTGTGCTTGAAGAGTCTTTAGTAGACAAACTGTATTCCAATGGCTTCCATACAGGACTTAGTTCCAGTGTTTGCTCATCTTCCCATCTTCACCACTGCCCAATATCTGCGAATGATTCTCCGCTGGCGTTCCGGCCGACATCTGCCAGTGGCTCTGCATTGGCATACCGGACGAATCAAGCTCATGCTCGTCCTCGTGTCTGTCCTTCTTGTTACTTGCTTTGTTTGGGTGTTTGGACTGGAGACAGTTCACGCTGTTTTGATTTAACCTGCCTTTAAGTCCATTGCCTACAAAATCTTACACTCAAAGAGCAGCTAGTTTGGCCTTAGTGTTCTATTAGATATTAGATTAATAGGGATTATTAATTATTTATTATTATTTGTCATGTACCCTTTCTTTTTTCTTTTTTTTTTATTTGAACATATTAATGAGGTTAGACTTGGCAAGATATTACAGAAACTACAGAGAGGCAAGATAAATTAATTCCCCATCCAGCTGTTATTTTATGATCAAATTCCAGGCTGCATTTTCAGAGCAAATGACTCGCACCATGTCTTACTTTGTAGGCAAGTACGGGCATATCATTGCTCTACTGGAAGCGTTTATGTTGTTTGATTTCACTGGAATCATGGACTAACCGCAAGCACAAACAACGCTCTGCATGAAAACAAAGATCAGATAACAGAACAGTGAGTGAGAGTCAAAGTGTCTGCCTTGCCACAACTATGCTTCACAGTTAAAGTCTTGTAACAGGTGGGGTTTCATTTAAAACACAGAAAACAAAGAAAGTGCAATCTCTTCCCTGATGACAACTCCAACATTCTTCTCTTCACTTAAAGCACACAGTCACTGTCCTGAGGCCACCACACTCTCACCAATGCCGTGTTTACACAGATGCACACATTAACTTGTCTCTGCAGAAAGAGTCTTAAATGCAAATGACAGTAAGTCTATTGCCAAGAGCAAGTGCGGGAGAACACCAGCTATTTTTCCTGGCAGTGAGCTCTACTAACAAATCATCAGTGTGTTCGCTGTTGGCAGGAGTGCCCGCGACTCTATCCTCCCAATAACGCTGTCAAACAAATACAACATACACTTGAAAGGTCATCTTATCTGCTGTTATAGCTACCAGAAGTTAAAATCTGCTGATGGGATGCAATGCAGAACATACACACGTTTGAACATTTCAACACATCACATCTCAGATGTGTTTTATTTTAAAGAAAGGTTATATGTTTTAAACCTATAACGGTCTTCTTGACTAGAGAGCAGATTTTTAGTTATGAATTGTTGTTGGAAAATGAGTTCTATAACAGTGATCATAAAAAAGTTGGGACACTATGTAAAACAGAGTGCAATCATTTGCAAACAAACCGCGTTGAGAACAACAGTTATGTGTTTTTAAGTGTTCCTGAGCCCATAGCTTATCCTTCACACAATCAGGTGTTTGACAAATAGGTGAACCTCGACACTTCCTTGCTTTTGTGCTTGTTGAGGAAGCCCCGTCTATACCCAAGTACAATACTGTCACCTGTTGTTTCACCACTGAAGCTGTTTACCTGAGTAATGTTCCAAACAGATGTTTCACTCTACAACTTTCCGCGTCTTTTGTTGCCCCTGTCCCAACATGTTTGAAAAGCGCTGCTGGCATATTAATGATAATATTTACTGAACGTTAAACATATTGCCATAGCACCACTTTCAAACGAGTATTTGTCAAATAGAATTAGCAGATTATCACATTCTGTTTTGTCTTTACACAGCGAATCAGTGTTTTTGGTATCAGGGTTCTATTTAAAGGTACCCTCTGGCAGGCATCTAGGAGAGCTATGGAGCAATGTTTTTATTATTGCGGCCCTATGTGGGTGCCATTTTTCACATTAATGCTGCCAGTTTATTCAACTGGTTGATAGTGGAAAAGTGTTAGCAGTCAAGAATCAAAGAGCAGACCTAGTATCAGACCAAGTAGTAGAGTGTACGCTTGCAAACAAAGATTAAGCTGTGCATGATTTAAAATGTTTTAAAGCTATTTTCAGACATTATTAAGGAAGGAAATGGATTCAACACATTTGTTCGACCTCAATGATAAATATGTGTTTTCATAAGTCATATTTATGATGAACATAACTTTAGTTAAGTTTACAAGAAAACTGCACAAGGCACGTTTAATTAGACAGGTTAAGTCCACTTAAAGTATGTAAGGCTGAAGAGAAAATCTAGCTGTTGTTGATTAGTCACCATAAAGTTCAGACTTTGGTCTCACCAGCTAATGGACAGACTGAAGTGACATTTATGGTGCCCAGAGGATGAATCTACTGACTGTGGTGATCCTCTCATGGCCTTTCTTCTAGCACGCTTTTAACTGTCCAATACTTCAGTATATGACCAAATACCTACAAAACGAATGATGGCCTGAGTTGTACCTTATCTTTTGTGCTAATTGGCAAATGCTAACATACTGACGGGCCAAATTAAGAGGTGGACCTGGTAGACATTATACATTCATTTATCATTAGCACTGTCATTAAGACAACATTAGTATTCTAATGTTTGCATTCAATTAAAATAACGACTCTGGCTAAATACAGAGATAACTCGTGGAGTCTCTAGTGTGACTCTAGACTCTGAGTCTTGGCTACCAAGGTTTGAGGATATTAAATATGATGCTATTATTACAATTTGTATGATTTCTGAGCATTTTCAAGAAGCACAGATAGTAATCAAATAAATCCAGCGTGACACAAATTGCAGCTCAGTAAAGGCTAGTTTCCACATGCCATTTTTTTCTGAGCATTTTTTTTTTCAATTGGTCACAATGAGAAGCAAGCATGGGTAGCAGCAGGCGGCCACCCAGAGAAAACGCGCAATGCCCAGTGTCATTTTGGCACTCCTCCCGTTTTGTGAGGTTGCTCTGGGTGCTTCCAGTTGAAAATGTCTCAATTCAAGAATGCCGCTTTTTCTTTTTCCTGTCCTAGGCGATAATATTCACCATATTTTTGTCTTCTATGGATCATGTCACACATCCTCTGCTCTGATGTCCCGATGTCAAATAAAAAGAAATAGTAAACTGTAAAGGCTCAGTGATGATCATACAGTTGTAGTTGTTAAGATATTGCTATCATAGAGAAAATAAGCATATGGAGTGTTTTTTTTTTCTCCAAACGCTCGTGAGCCAGTGCTTTTCTGCCTGAAAAAAAAATGAATCAGTTTTCAGATTCATTCACATTGGTTTTTTTTTTCATCATAATCAAAATGTAATCTGGTACAATGTTATTATTATTATTGTTATTATTATCATTATTATACATACATATAATATAATGTATTTATTATTATTATCTTATTATTTGTAGTAGCCAAATAGAAACAGAATTAACATAAGTTAAATAATGACAGTAGTTATAGCATTAAAATTTTAAGGCCTATGGTCCATTGAACAGCAATGACAATAATTTGTTGACACAAAAGAAATGGCAATTGCATATCACTCACAGCTATACAGGATACATAGCTAAGCAGTTAGCTTTCTATAAGTACTTATAAGTACACACACACACACACACACACACACACACACACACACACACACACACACACACACACAAATCTATATACACACTTTATCACACTTGTTCTTATATCCTTAACTTTTTAAAAAATGTAAAAACATGTTTTTGGTACATTTTTATTAGTATTGTTATTGTTATCATTATAAATACATATAGTGTAATTATTATTATTATTATCTTATTATTTGTAGTAGCCGAGTAGAAACAGAAGTAACAGAAATAAAATAATGACAGTAATAATAGCATTAAAATTTGAAGGCCTATGGGCCAGGGCCAGATCAACAATCATTATCATTAATTGTAATGTCAGCTTAAATTATGATATTCTATTATGCAAAAAAAAAAAGGCCACACCACTCACCTGAATCACACCAGCCCCTCTGGATGAAGATGACCGGGGGGATCTCACCCAGCTCGGCTCTCCTGTTCTCGGCTCTCAGGCGGCAGATGCTGGGGTAAGTCCTGCCGTCGCTGCCGCACACCGGGCCAGAGGAGGCGCAGACACAGGTGTTGTGGAGCCCACCGTGCGCCTTCCGCACAGAGTCGCACCGCAGCCCATCACCGCAGGGGACCCGGCCACAGGCCTCACCCTCCCCGGCCGCGCACACGACGCAGCAGCCGCATCTGTCCTTCAGCTGCTCGTAGTAGCAGGCCTGCGCTGGGACGGGGCACTGAGAGGCATCGCAGACCTGAGGGCAACCTTGTTTTTTGCGCAGCACACCTGCATGAACTGCGGAGGTGAGGAGAGTGAAGTAAACTACAAATTTCATTACGACATAAAAAACGATTCACAGTAAATAGTCTTCCTCTTCTTGTCGACTCTGCAGGTGGAACTACGACGTCCGGATGCTTGTATCCTCACTGGTGGAGCTCATTGTGGTACACAACACCACATAGTACATACACATAGTAACGCTCTTTTATAGCCCACGGGAATGGCTAAGTGCCAGTGGTTACCTTCTTGTAGCAGCATGCTGATCCTGGTTTTTGCTCCATGATCATGTATGCCGTGTCATTATGAAACCTCTACGGAATGTGGCTGAAACAGGTTTTAATGCAGGTATGTTTTAAGTGTAGACTCCAGGCGAGGGATCTTAAACTGCCCTCTCCTGGACGAACTTACCACTGGGAAACTTCTGATGTCACAACTCAGCTGAGCACAATTTTACTTTATTTCTTGACACCTGGCGGCACTTCTACTCATAATTTCTTCATATTTAACAGAGAAATGCAAACAGAGGTATACATCTGTATGCACATTAGTATTTTATCAGTACAAATCTTTTGTCCGTTTAAATAACTTATTGTACTGGGCATCAGGGACATTAGAGTATTCTTGAATAAAGTGTATTTTAATTCCACTTCATTGTAAGTGTGTTAATTCCATGTTGTGGGGCCCATAGAGCATGCACAATAGAGACTTCTGCTGAGCTGGCTAACTTCCAGTTCAGCATGCAGCTAACTCAAATGGGCATAAAATGATGTAATTGTGGCAATTCTGGACTTTCCAAACTTTATTCGACTCGAAAGGCTCAAATTAAGAGTGAACGGAGGCAGAAGGTGGCTAATGCAGTATGGGACAACAACCATCAACCATGATGGTCCCCTCACAACTTATGATGTTCAGTGAAACTGTTTTGATGATGCTTCTGTTGACAATGTAGTTGGTGATGCTGTTGAACATTATACAGAGAGGTGTTCCTACTCTTTTGTCCAACAGTTTTAAATGATAGGCTAAATAACGTGAACACCTCCTTTTTGGGTCAATATTTGTCGGTATCATCTAGTAATTTATTTCATGTCTTTCATCTAATTTCAACAAATCCAGTTTTGTCAAGCTGCATGATGTGACCTAAATTAAGTGGTGTGTGTGTGTGTGTGTGTGTGTGTGTGTGTGTGTGTGTATATATATATATATATATATATATATATATATATATATATATATATATATATATATATATATACACTATATTACCAAAAGTATTCGCTCACCCATTAAAATGATCAGAATCAGGTGTTCTAATCACTTGGCCTGGCCCCAGGTGTATAAATTCAAGCACTCAGGCATGCAGACTGTGAAACAAGACATTTGTGAAAGAATGGGCCGCTCTCAGGAGCTCAGTGAATTCCAGCGTGGAACTGTCATAGGATGCCACTTGTGCAACAAATCCAGTCGTGAAATTTCCTCGCTCCTAAATATTCCACAGTCAACTGTCAGCTCTATTATAACAAAATGGAAGCGTTTGGGAACAACAGCAACTCAGCCACGAAGTGGTAGGCCACGTAAAGTGACGGAGAGGGGTCAGCGGATGCTGAAGCGCATAGTGCAAAGAGGTCGCCGACTTTCTGCACAGTCAATTGCTAGAGAGCTACAAACTTCATGTGACCTTCAGATTAGCCCAAGTACAGTACGCAGAGAGCTTCATGGAATGGGTTTTCATGGCCGAGCAGCTGCAGCCAAGCCACACATCACCAAGTGCAATGCAAGGCGTCGGATGCAATGGTGTAAAGCACGCCGTCACTGGCCTCTAGAGCAGTGGAGACGCGTTCTCTGGAGTGATGAATCACGCTTTTCCATCTGGCAATCTGATGGACGAGTCTGGGTTTGGAGGTTGCCAGGAGAACGGTACATTTCAGATTGCATTGTGCCAACTGTGAAATTTGGTGGAGGAGGAATTATGGTATGGGGTTGTTTTTCAGGAGCTGGGCTTGGCCCCTTAGTTCCAGTGAAAGGAACATTGAATGCTTCAGGATACCAAAACATTTTGGACAATTCCATGCTCCCAACCTTGTGGGAACAGTTTGGAGCGGGCCCCTTCCTCTTCCAACATGACTGTGCACCAGTGCACAAAGCAAGGTCCATAAAGACGTGGATGACAGAGTCTGGTGTGGATGAACTTGACTGGCCTGCACAGAGTCCTGACCTGAACCCGATAGAACACCTTTGGGATGAATTAGAGCGGAGACTGAGAGCCAGGCCTTCTCGACCAACATCAGTGTGTGACCTCACCAATGCGCTTTTGGAAGAATGGTCAAAAATTCCTATAAGCTCTCCTCAACCTTGTGGACAGTCTTCCCAGAAGAGTTGAAGCTGTAATAGCTGCAAAAGGTGGACCGACATCATATTGAATTCTATGAGTTAGGAATGGGATGGCACTTCAGTTCATAGAATGAGTAAAGGCAGGTGAGCGAATACTTTTGGTAATATAGTGTATATATATATATATACCCTTTATTGGAATTGGATAGTGCATATATAGACAAGATGACAAACATCACAGTAAATGGAACAACTATACAAAGCAATGTTGATCCACTTGATCCATCTACATGCTGTAAAATTAGAGTCAGAATGTGTACTAGTGTCCGCTTGTAAAGATGGACTAGTGAGTAGATGAATCTCTGTTATCGGTGTGGGGATGCTTGATGTCTCCAACAACTTCTGTAGTCTCATTTTGCCACTTGTTAGCAACCACCTTTTTAAAGACACGTAAACACTGACTTATTTTATGTTAAGAACACAATGTGAAAAACTCTTAAGTATGTATTCATCAGATACTTTATTTCAGACATTTAACCAAAAACCCATTTAAAACATAGGAAAAAGAAAAGGATGATACCATATGCTTACATGCCCTAATCTGGATTGAGCAACATGTGATTCATAATCCAGAGATAGTTGGTGGGTTGTTGGCCACTGTCAATTTAGATTGGATAAATATACCTAAAATATGTATTTTTTTCTTTATTATTGATATTAGTTTTTAGAGGCCTTTAAAAATAACTATGCAAATAACACATCATCATATGTCGGATCAGTTTCAGTCAGTTTTGTTTTTATATATGTGTGTGTAAATGATCATGTAGTTGGCTTATAACTTTTCAGGCCTTTTCAATATTAAAAAATGCGCAAAGACCTTCATATGGTTATTTTTTTGTAGTTTCATGTATTGATAAATCTGTCAGTTTAATTTTATGGGTTCAAAGGAAAGAGATTTTCTGAATCTATGAATTCTGTTAATTCAGCATCCTAATAATCCACCAAGCATTATTCTTAAACTAAGTGACATGTTGAAATAGTCCTAAATCATTTTGTCACCAAGATGCAGATGTGGGAGACTATTTTCATTTTGAAATAAGTTTAGTGTCATTCCCACAAGACAACAGCCTTTGAAGTCTACGTGGAAGTGGGCAGACCACATGCAGGGACATTTTACAGCAGCAGTGACAGTTTTCAAGTCAGTAATTTCACTCTGTTTGTGACTACATGATTTCAGCTTCATGCTTCTGGTCTGCCTTGGGTAGAATTAGCAAATCAGGGGCGAGATATTTCAATCCACTTCTACCCACAGAGGGAACAGATGAAGATATCACGGAAGAGGTGAAGTAGTCCTGACTGTGGACGCCTGGATGGGCTCTGAAATCCACTCTAGGCCGCACTGCTGGGACCAGGCACTGAGCTGACACTGCAGAGAAGCTGTAGGGATACAACAGAAAGCCTCCGAGGTGTGAAAGGCTCACCAGGTCCTGTTGGGGGGGTGGATACAGACAACAGATTATCAATATTCTCTCATGGACAAATGTCAAAGCTCAGATCTGAAAAAAGATAATGATACCAATCCAATAATGTAATACATATTATTATAGAGATGTGGCTACAAAACACTTGAGGCAGCCAATCATGCATACATGCATTAATACTGCCGATAAAAAAAGCCTCTTTAATAGTGATTTGAAACATTAAAATGTAGCTTAAACACTATTATGCATTAGCAATGACAATCATAACAATAAAGTGGCATTATGACTATGTGGCATAGTTAATTCCGTGTCTCTGAGCTCAGCGCAGCAGTCTTTGATTAGACTGAAGCAAACAAGCCTCATTTACGTGAAAACCATGGTTAGAGTAAGATGGAGAGACAGTTGTGCAGCAACCGTCACTACCATGACTGTGTTTAACGGGATCATAGAGAAACTGTGCTGTCCTCTGCTATTTGATTATGAGCACCTAAGCCTGTAAAAATGCTAGGGAGTTCAGTATACGTTCATTTTGAATTTAAAAGTTAAACGAAAGCAGAAAAGAAGGAAATCAAAAGAGCTGGATTGTGAATACACTGAAAGTGCTTTTAAAACATAAAACAGAGTATGTATGAAATATTTGGTCAAGAATTTGGAGCCAGTGGTTGGTCAGTTGGTTTGGGAAGAAGCCCAGGGCGTAACACGGCACTCACCAAATCTGGTGACAAAAATTGAAAAACAGCAAAATAAATAAAATTACTACAACCCCCCCATCTTCAGACAAAGATCCTGAAAAAGGCAACAGACAATTCTCTAATAGTAACTACTGAGAAGGAAGAAATAATTGTGACTACTGTGGAAAACCAGGCTACTACGTAAGAGATTGTAAAGCCAAACACGTAACAAGAAAAAACAAAACCTACATCATGGTTGCAAAACATGTAGCAGTAAACACGATAAAGCACCCCAACCTCCACCTGCCCTTCATCAGCAAAGAGGTTACGATCACACATTGGGATGTCATGGAGACGCAATGTTTACACACTTTCTCCTAATGCAACAAGTTTCGACAGGCTTTTACAGTGATGGCGCAAAGAAAATTGCACTTTTTACAAGCAAAGAAAGAGCTTCATGTTTCAGAGTTTCTCCTCATGATGCAACAGCTCTTAAAATCACTGGATTTGTAAGACAGTCTTGGATATTGCTGTTACTGGTGACATTCATCACGTCATTATGTGATCCATATCCATGACTTTCACTCACATGCACGCATGCAAACACACACACACACACACACACACACACACACACACACACACACACACACACACACACACACACACACACACACACAAAACAACAAGTATTTAATTCAAATAACAAAAAGGTATGACAGTGCACACCCCAGAGAGAGAGAGACTTATATTATGTGGTCATTATCACTCTCGTTCACAAAAGAAATAACGGTTATTGGTAATGTATTGGAGAACCCTGCACATCGGTGATTTTAATGCTTTAATGGGAGCTCATACCCTACATTATGGGAACTCCCACTGGCTCCCACACATCTCAAACTTTGCTTGTATGTATTTTAAAAGCGCTTCACTTGTTTGATGGCAGTGTGTGTACTTATACCAGTGGGTGCTGTCGAAGGCTGATGGGAAACCCTGGACTTCCTGAAGGTCTGACAGGTGCTGCCAGGCTCATTCCCCACTGCACTGCTCTGTCCATGGTGGCACAGCTGTTCCAGGTGTTTACCTGGGTAGAGTGGAAAACACCGTCAGGGATACTTGGATCCCGCAGATGTTTGTGTAATTCCGGTGGATAAACACAGCTGCATGAAAAATCACTGCATGATTTGCACTGTTGTTCCGTCTCCGCTCCATCATTTAATGTACTGGTGACGTAGCTTTGTACGGACTCCATTTGTTTCTGTGTCACAGCTGGAGTCTTTACTGTCCTTTCTGTTGTGGAAACCATGTCAGTCTCTGTTGGGGTGTCCTCAACGTGGTCTCCTTTGTCACCGTCGCTTTCATGAACATCTTGAAAAAAAAATACATAAATAGGAAATTTAGATTTGCGTTCATGTTTGTCTTAAAGAATGTTTGGTATTGAAAAAATTAATATTACATAAGAGGAAGTAAAGTCTGAAAATCTTGTTTTCTGTACCTGAATATGTTGAGTTGTACGAATGTTGTGCAGATGTCATCCTCATCTCTTTACACTTCTGTGATGAATGTTGTAGTTTCCTGATGTTATTAAAGAAAAGGGATTCTTATTATTTATTGGATCAGTAACAGCTTCCGCAAATTGGTCGTTAGTTCCCTGGGGAGGAAAGTAAATTAAGTAAATCCAAAAAGTAATTCAAAAGTGAATTATTAAATCACACAGCTTCTGTCAATAATGTTCAAGGTGAAAATGAACTGTTTGCTGTGCTATTTTCTTTTCTTTTTTCCTTTTCAACATGCCAACAATTACACTGCTGGCAAGTTAGAAATTGAGCTCTATATTCAAAAATAATCAGCAGATTAGTTTATTATGAAAAATAAACTCATCATCATAACAACTAATTTGTATCATTTGTAATTAACATTACCTTTGGTTTCTGCTTTGGACTAACACAACTGTTCTCATAAAGTCTATGTGTACTAATTATTACTAAGCAGGGCCAGGCAATGTGGCCTTAAAATAACACTGCAATATGTTTAGGCTATTTCATGACATATATCAAAGACAATATAAAGTCTCATATGATAACGATATGATAAGATATGATAAAAATATTGCTCAGTAGTGCTCAGTGGCTCTGCTGCATTTACCTAACAATGAAAGTTGGCAGTTAATTTGCTGATAAAGATTTTACACATAATGTAAAATGTTATGTGAATGAATGTTTAAGAAATCGTACATTGCTTTAGCCCGACAGTATTAAAGGTAGGTTCCCATGAATAGGCTGAACATTATTGTTGCTTTTAAATGTATGCTTTAGTACATAATCGGATAATATGACAATAACACACACACACACACACACACACACACACACACACACACACACACAACAGTAACATTAGTAGCTTTGTTAGATATTATTGTTGCTATTATTATTAATAACACAATAATATTATTATCAACAATAATTATTATTATTATTATATCGTGATTCTAATAATAAGAAGCGTCTTATGTTGTAAATGAATGAACACATAACTTGCCTCTTTTCTCGTCTTCCGTTGCCTGTGTCTCGAAATCCCTTCGCGAAAGGATTGTTGTCAATTTTCAACTGTGTAATCTGAAAATCGGTACGAAGGAGAGCAACAGAAACCCAGTTATAATCATCGTATTGTTATTACATACTTAGATAGTCTTTAAAAGGCTGTATAGCCGATATGTCGATTTTGTTTGAAAAGTGGAGCGAAGGTTAGGATTATAGTAAAATAATAATAATAATAATAATAATAATAATAATAATAATAATAATAATAATAATAATAATAATAATAATAATCATAACTCTTACTTTATCATTTTGGTAAGCTGTTACTGCGATGAATTCAGTCTCAGAGAAGACATATGTCCTAAAAGTGCTGTAAGGAAGTTTCAGGATGTCATTTGCCATCACTATATGAAACCTTGGCTGGTATTTGTGCATCGAGTTGAGAATTGTCTGCAAATGATAATGAAGACAACATAATAATAATAATAATAATAATAATAATAATAATAATAATAATAATAATAATAATAATAATAATAATAATAATAATAATAATAATAATTAAATCAATAGGATTAGGCTACTTTCTGCACTACAATATTACTGTATATTACTGTATGCTAAATGTGAAAAAAAAAAAGAAAAAAAAGAATAAGAATACATACGTACAAATCCATGCTTATCCGATATATTGTTGGTCAGTTTCAGCTTGTGGAAGTTGACCACTTTGGACATCCACTGCTCGCCCATGGCCGGACTGTCCGGGTGGATGTACATTCGTTTGGGCATCTCCGGGTCCGCCTTCCCCGCCACCATCCAGCGGGAGTTATGAAACTTGTATCTGCGGTCGTCAGTCGCCACGATGTCTAAAAGAAGAAAGTATTTGGCTTTCCTGTCCATCCCGACGCACCTGGCCCTGAGCGGCGGAAACATGCGCCTGTAGGGAGAACATGTGACAGCATGTAATTATTAAAACACAGGAAAACGTTCCATCCATGCGTGATTATTAGACATGTGCGTTACCTTCCAGATTTTGTGATGACCATCTCAGTACCGAATTTGTGGAACCGTCTCCAAAGGTCGCTGGCTTCCAGATAAACTTTCGGCTCATCCTCTGTCATTTCCCCACTCTTCCTTCTGAATTTCGGGTGGCCTTCGCAAAATCAAGACTGCTCCGGTGGCGAAGTATGAATCATCGGGTCCGCGCCAGCATCCGACCTGGGCACTGATGATCCTCTTGAGGATGAGGCGGGGGCAGAGAACAGCGAGGGGCCGGCCAAGATAGTCCCGTGAAGGGCCACGTTCCGACGTCATAAAAATAAACTTTTACGCACTTCCGTAGTAAGGTTTCAGTTTTATGTCACGTTGATACCTGCAGGATAACCGCATCTGCATGTTTCAAAGTCACTAAAACGCAACATAGATAACAGCCTTAACACTGTTCTTGATTTCTCTCTGTTTTGTCTAAGAAAAACCCTGATCACTGTCGCTCTGGTGCCCCCCAGCCTGTGTCCAAGATGATGGTCTCCCGGACACGTTAGTGTTACACGATTCAGTATCAGACCCAGCAGTGGGTGGAGTTTTACTGGTATAGCATGTGCTGAAAAAAAATGCTGCTTCAGTTGTCTTGACTGGCTGAGGAAGCTGTTTGTGATAATCTACAATCTACTTTCATTAATTTTAGAATGACATTCCAACCATGAGCAATGTGCAGCACTGTATTAGGTACAGAAATGAGCATCTGTAACTTTTCCTCAGGCAGTGCAGCCTGGAGAGGTGCAGCCTCTGCCAGTGACTGTCCCGGCTGGATTAAATTCTGGGTTTGATTACATTCAATTTTTTTTTTTTTGCCCAGTGGTCCCTGACAGTAGGAACTTTCCAGGGAAAACTTTCTGTGAGTGAGGGGAGCAGGATGTGCTGCACAGCAGGGGCTCTGCAGCAAGTGGACATGAGAAGGTGGTGCTCAAGGTTACTGAAAATCATAAAGAATGAAGAAAGCAGTCACTCTTTATTGTGATGAATCAACAAAACTGCCAATATTATTACAACTTACGCTCCTAAAGATAAATGTTTTAAAGTTTGGATCAGTTGATCAATAGTCATACATTATTTTCATTGTGCAATTCAGACCAGTTTGCTGATGAAATAAAATAATTTAGAAGTGTGCTGCTTTGGTTCTGGTTCAGCATGCAATCTGCAAAGTAGCTTGGTAACTAAAGATATCAAGTGCAGTGGAGTAAAAAGTTCAGTCGTGATAGTACAACAACATGTAGTGGAGTGGAGGTATGAATTGGCAGAAAATGGAAAGACTCCAGTAAAGCATAAGGACATCACTAATGGTTTGTCCCTCACCTCTGAACCACCTCTCAAGCTCCTGCCTTAATGTGTCCAGGAAGGTGTAGTACAGCTTTCCCCTGTAGTACTCCTCCAGTGTCTGGACATGGTAGTCCTCAGTTACCGAGGTGAAGCTGTACTTAAATTTTCTCCTTCACTCGCCTCTGGACACCATCAACAACAGTGTAAGCACCTGCCAGGTCTAGGTCTTTCTGTTGGAGAGCGTTCGCAGCAATTGATGTTTCCAGGAAAACCGGTGTTGTTGAGGAATTCAAAATGTATGTAGTTTAGCAGGATTTTTCAGGATTTTAGCAGGATAAAAATTTTAAGTGATTCACCGGTTGTTGACTGTACATCACAGAGCTGGAGGAAGTGCTCCTTTATGGTCATGTCATGCACATAGCGAACAACAAACAACACTTGCTCAATGTGCGACACATCAGTGGTCTCATCAATCTTTTAGCATGAATACTGAGTGCTCTAATAAGGTCACTCTGTGTTCTGTTAGAAAGGAGAGACACTTGGGGGGTTTTTATTTGACGCTTGTTTTTCCTTGATTACATCAAGATGAAGCTTGAGGGCACTATCATACTGGGCTTGCAAATCCACCAGATGCAGAACATTTCGTCTGTTTGAATTTAGCCAGCTTTCATCTCTACCCCTGAATGTCAAGCCTTGTCCTGCTAGGCAGACTGTGATCTCTTTTAATCGGAAGATGATCTCTTTGTTCTTCTGCCTCTTTCTTGCTTTCGCTCCTTGCATTTGAGAATCTGCCATGTCCAATGGCTTTATTTTACATTCATTCCACCTGGTCATGCCAATCATGTGTGATTCACTGCAGGAGTGCTCCTTCATTCTGGTGAAGCTACTTTGAAAGTATAGCTTTCCAAACTACCATTACTTTATTACGGGAAGAAGTTACAGCAAAGTTACTCCAGGGATAAATCTACTTTGGTTAACCAAAGCCATTTAGAAAAAAAAATTCAAATTACTCACAAATTGACAATGAAAATATGACATAAAATTATAGCAAATGAAATTGCCAGTTCACTGCAATAAAACTATAAGCACCGTTTCTTTCCTCACAGTTCATACATAAATAAAATAAAAATATCTAAAAATGAAATAACATTTGTTAATAAATAACACATTAAAACAATGAAAGTCTAAATAAGGAAATAAAAAAGGGGCCTGTTGTCTTGTCAGTTTTGAAACTGCAAAATGTTTAACTAGCCTACATGTAGTTCACGACTCCCCAACACGATATACTATATCACATCACATCCACTGGAGCAGATTCATTGTTTTACTCTGTCATGGGATTGGGACAGGACGAAGTGAAAATCCATTACTGTGTCTCCCAGTAGCTTGATGGTGTTTTGCGCCCCAAACGCAGACTTCAAGGCAGTGCTGCATGGAAGGAACTCCCCCTCCTCCACACACACACACACACACACACACACACACACACACACACACACACACACACACACACACACACACACACACACACACACACACACATGTTAGTAAAAGGCAATATTGTGTGACGTGAGGCAAACGTCAAGAACTGCACATTATTCGAGGCCAGGAGGATACTTTTTTGTATTATTCACAGAGCATCTCCATAACTTCTTAAACTCGGCTGACTGACAAAGTTTCCCTCTTGTATACCTACAGATTAAAGTCATGTGATGAGGGGCAGAGGACATTGCTGATGTTGTTGAAATAAAATAACTTTTTGATTGCAGAAAAAACAGTTTGAATCATATGGCGATCTAATTCTTTAAACACTTCTACTTTACCAATTATGGGCTTATTGTATTGATGTAGCAAAAAAAGGGCAAATGGGCTGTTGCCCGATAGAGGTGGATTTCATCGTTCGATGTTGAGATTCAGTTCCCGTCGCTCAGTTCAGCAGGAGGACTCGTTCATGTAGTTTGTTCATTCGTTCATTCAGTCGCGCTTCCGGTTCAACGTCGTTCAGTGGTGAATCACATAATGCACAGTTCTCAGCTCCTCATACTCAAACGATTGCGCTGACTTCATGATTATGTGTACTTTTAGACAACACAACAGTTAACAGCTAACAGCTAAAGCCTGATAGCCAAGAACAAGTGACTGACCGCGAACGAAGGAATACAATGAACTACTAACAAAATGAAATGTTTTTTTTTTCATGGTTTCACGGTTGCTATGCTTTCTTGTTTCTCATTGGCTAAAATTCGACGACCGTGTCCTAGACTAAGCATACGATGGCTCTCAGTCCTCACCACTGACCACATAACTTAACAGTGAACAACACAGTGACTGGCAGTGTTGCCAACTTGGCGACTTTCTCTCTAGATTTAGTGACTTTTCAGACCCTCTTAGCGACTTTATTTCTAAGAACGGACGAGCAACAAATTTAGCGACGTATTCAGATCATCGGGCAGCGCAGGCGGCAGGCCAGTGTGTGGAGGCTGGCAGGGGCAGCAGAAGCTGACACCGCGGCTGCTTGCTCTGTGGATTTGAGACCGGATAGCTGCTTTTTACTCTGTTTTGATCTGTTAATTCTTGGACTTCTTAGTCTTTGTGGTTCCATTGGTAATTTACCGGTGATAATGTTAAACTGCTGAGTCTAGATCACGTTTGAGCTTCTCTCTCACACTTTCTCTAGATTAGGATGTTCCTCTATCTTGTAAAAATGTACATAGTTCGTTTGATCTTCTCCCTTCCTTTACTGTTTTTACTTCAGATATATTTGTCCCTGTGGTGAGTCTGTGATTATTTGGTAAAGATTTCTCTATCAACCTTATTTGGCTTAAAATAATCTCCCCCTCACTGCAACAGACACAACCGGTAACCATTATGCAAATGAGTACGTGATTATGGCATCAATATGTAAATGAGCATATGATGTCATCTGGCGACTTTTAGCAGCTTTTGGAGCTAGTGCTAGCTACTTTCATTGGAAAAGAGTTGGGAACACTGGCGACTGGTCTGTGAGAGCGAATGAACGAACGAGAGAGAAGTGAAACGGGGAATCAGTTAAGTTTGTTCGCGTCAAAAAGTCGTTCCTTCGAACTGATTTGTTCGCGACCGAGCCATCACTATAGCCTGAGTAACAATAGCCCATACCTGTGCACGTCTGTGTGTAAGTACGTGGGGCAGACGGCCACTAAGCCCATAAAACGTTTGTTAGTCTCTGCAGCAACACAAAAGTAATTTCGAGGTAACAGTGAGTGGGGGTTACAAGGAGCCTATTGCACTAGTGCTGACTGAACAAACGCCACTATCCCTAAACTTAACTTTCATCTGACAGTGAATTTTGTCACTTTTATATTTTCATGATGCGACACACTACAGGACAACATCTTAACAAGCAAGGCATCTGTCAGCTTCTGTGGCTGTCACCTGCTGCATCTCTCTTAGAAGGGAGTGCAGTTGTGTGACTTCTGTGATGCTTTGGAAATGGGACGCTAGGGAAGAAATTGTTTGGGAAAGGTATAATCCTCTCCCCCTGCCCCCACCCAGCCCTACTTACCATACAGGAAGCTCAGCTTTCCTCTTGTATTTTCAATGGCAGTGGAAGGCAAAGGAAGAATTTCAATAGTTACTTCGTTTTGCCATGCAACATTAATACAATGGCGCCCGAGCATCCCCACACAAGTCCCGATTCAGGACCATCTTACTAAATATGTACTGTATATAAACTGAACTCATCTCTCTAGTGCATTTTAATATGCTAGCGCAATACCAAGGAGAGGAGGGAGGCTCGTGAGCTTGTCAAAAGAGCAGTAAAACTAGCCAAAATCAGATATAGACGTCAAGTATTGTGAGATGAATGAAAAAGCTTCAAGGCTTGCTTAAAAAGGAATAAGGTGCATGATTGTGATGCGGAACAAGAACACCCTCTGAGCCTGTAGGTTCCCCACCCTCTCACCCAGTTCATA
The DNA here is from genome assembly GCF_904848185.1 of Acanthopagrus latus. Classification (NCBI taxonomy): domain Eukaryota; kingdom Metazoa; phylum Chordata; class Actinopteri; order Spariformes; family Sparidae; genus Acanthopagrus; species Acanthopagrus latus. The sequence goes on along the minus strand of NC_051043.1, from coordinate 3,998,038 downwards.
GTATTTTTGTCCTCATTTAAAACAATGCAAACTCTGCCCTTCCCTGTGACGAGGGACATGAAGGAGGGAAAGCCAGGACTCTCAACCCCAAGAAATCTTTGACCCTCCCACATGGGTTAGGAAATAAGATGTATAAGATAAGAAGATGGAGTAAAATGTAATCAGAATTAATAACTTTAAAGTGTGCTTCATAATATCTCATTAGCATACACACACAGCAACCTCTGCCACATCACACAACTACAATGGCTACAGAGATACCACATGGAACCCTGGACCAAAAGAGAAAACCTTTTTTTTTGGAAGATGAGATCATGTTAATGGTAGAGAAGGCTGAAGCAAGACAACACATATGAGTCAGTGAACTAAATACCAGGTTGACAGACATAGTCAAACACATTAGCTCGGGAGTGTGTGATGCAAAGGGCTGTGTCTCAAACTGCATAACCGCTACATAACCAGCAAGAAGTCTGCTCATGTCAAACTTAAGATTGAAACTGATCATAACTGTTTTATACATAAGGCCCCTGGGATATAAATCCATGTTTGGTCATTTTGTTACATTTCAAATACATTTAAACATGTAGCACACATTTAAAAACTAATTGGTGTATATGGTATGCTCTCAGCAGTCTGACATAAATCATTCTCTTCACACCTCTTAGTATGAATGAACCTGCAGTATAACATGTCAGTCATGTCTTTCAAATAATGGACATTCATTATGCAGTTAAAGTGTCTTACAGTGGCCTTTAATTCACTCAACAAGTTTACGATTCTCTTTTTTTGTATCTGCCTCCTCATCTGTATTCTCATAGACACACAGTTAATGTAATGATGGAGAGATGTTGGGTGTAGCTCCTCACAGATCATCACGTTCGCAGAGCTCATCAGTGGAGAAGCTGTTTTACACTTACAGCTTTGTCCAGCATCCAGCCTTCAATCCATCTCTCACCTCTCAATAAACTAATGGTTCTAATGTGTCAGAATGGATCTCTAGAGGGCTCTGGCCTCCTCTCTAATCCACTCTGTGTGCCCACCTTCCCATACAACAGATTTATGGCCTTGTTGGTGCTGGAAAAAACACATTGATTTCTTCTTTTTTGTTTGTTTTAAAGTTTGCTGCCTGAGCAGAATAAACTAGAAAAACAAATTCACCCAAACCTGATGTTTCACATAAGCTAAAGCAGTTGAATAAAGTGTTTATCAAAGATGTTTCCCCCCCCCCCCAGTTTTTAACATCACAGCCTGGCACTTGTATAGATAAATAAACATCAGTACCTGACAGTTATCGTTGGCACTAAACTGGGTTAAGCCTGACATCAGTCTTCTTATCTTATGTTGTCTTGAACAGTGTAATAGTGAACTTGACAGAGAGAAATATGAAACTTATTTCATTCATTTGGATATGAGAAGAAACATACAAAATGGAATTAATTGTAAATTGTACTACCCTTTGTTTTACATGTTTATGTTCGCTGTCATTGTTCTCATGGGCTCACTTTTATACAAAGAGCAGTAAATAACTACCAGCAGCAGCACCAAACACAGGCAGAGGCTAGCTAGCTAGCTCGTTTAGCAGCAAAAGAGACAGTCTTGCCATAGGAGCTGGCAGCAACAGTGCAAAGAGGGTGAGCATCGGACAATCCAATTTTGCTCTGCAAGAGCTTGCAAACATGTTCACTATATAAACTGAACAGACAGTGTTATAATGTGTCATTGTTGTGTTCACAACTTGTATCTAATGCCCCTAAGTGGACAAAAAAAAGCTTTTGCAGGTTTAAAATCCCAGACACATGGACTGTCATCACAACGTATGCAGCTTAATCAAAAACACCTGGGTATAGTTTTTTTGGGGGCAAACCAGCACGGTGCACCTGTAGAGTGAGGCTGCATGTGCAAAAAGGCAATAATTTCTAATCAGTGGAAAAAACTTGCCCCTGAAAAGTTGACAATATTTTGAAAATAAGCTGCATCTTTTGGGACAAAGCCAAGCTTTCGGTCTCACTCTCTCTCGCTGTGGTCTCTGCCATCAAACAGGCAACTTGTTGATTCTCTCCTGAATCAGATGATGCTGAGGTGATGAATCTGTGCAGGTGGGGGTGCGACATTTAACATATTTTGAAAATAGAAACGCTACCTCTGCTAAAGGGAAACATAGTTGAACTAGGAGCTACTCCAAACTACAAAGTGGTGTCTTTACTGTACCAATGTTCAAAAGCTGTGGTCATCAAAAATATCCAGTGGTTTCACACTTACAAATGTTGAAGCTCAGTTTCAAGCTGCAGTTACTGACTTGGTAGCCTTCTACAATCTAAATACCACCACTTTCAACAATCCCCTTCACCCGACATGACAGTCTACTCATTAACATGTAATGTGAACGTGACTTGACACATTTTGTTGAAATGTTAAGACTGAGGTTGATGATAGTGAGAAAAGTATGACATTTGGGGGATATAGTAACCAAAAAAATTATGATGAAACGCTGCATTTGTTGCATGATTTGCCTCATGACAGAAAACATCCATGGCGTGCAGATCATCAGTGATTTACATTCGACTCAGCTGAGACATGCTGGTAATTTCAGGAGACCTTTTTGGTGCAGTTTTTCTGTCAAGAGTTTGACATTCTCATGCTCTAAGCACGCACATGTACTCGGGTCTGATCATTTTGGCTGCCTTCCAAAAAATGGACAATATCAAACAAACTACCAATAAGACAGCCTGTGAGACTTTTGCACTTCAGAATTATACTGCAGGTGGAGTTCAGTGAGGGGTTTAACTAACACATGTCTCCAGTGGCGGTCCAAGCTTTCATGACGCCCGGGGCAAACCTCACCTCCAGGTGTCATAAGAACCACAGGTGGGGGGACATCCCCCATGGCCCCCCGAAGCTCTGTGAAGAGCTCAGAGTTGAGAGAGCTGAAGAAATGTTGCCCTGTTAACTTGGACTTAATGTAGACCTGCTATAATAAAATGGAGGTTCTATTTTGCTTTGATACAAAGACACAAGCATTCTTTTGCTTTGATTTCAAGCACACACACACACACACACACACACACAGACACACACACACACTCACATACACATACTTTTTGAAAACCAGAATCTTTTTGACAACATTTTTTACATTTAAATAGTTTTTGTTGAATGGTTAAAATAATCAAATTAATAACAGGAAGTTTTTTTAAAACCATAATGAAAAATCTGCCTTTTTCAAAAATGAATATCTCCACTAGTTGTCATTTTCTTGCAACCTAACGTTGGTTCTGGTGGTTGTAGAAATGTAGTTATGTCACATTTAGAAGTTATTTGGTGCTGCATTAGAAACTGAGTGCAACAGACCTTTTTAAAAGTGGCTTTTTGGGTTGTTTTGACTGTAGATTTTCCCCAAAAGTCTTATTTTTGAATTCCTTTAAACTTTGATATGTGAAAGTGTTGATATTCAGTGTACATATGCAGTCTCTGTCAAAAGTTTACATACAATTGTCAAGAAGATGTAGATTGTGCCAGTCGTCATTTCCAATGTTTTCCATGATGAAATGAGTGGGACACAAACTACTTTATTTGAGAAATTCTCCTTAGAGGCTTGAAGCAAGTCAAGAAGTTCAGAGGCCGGTGCTGTAGCAATGGACTCCTGATCACACTGCTTCCCCTCGGGGACTACAGTGTCTCTCAAGCTCAGTTTCCTCAGCCCCAGAAAGTGACGGCTCTTTTGCAGACAGATATTTTTAGTCTGTTTGGGAGCTAATCACACTGCTTCTCCTCTGGGACTTGAGTCACAATCAGAAGTTCAGCAGCTCAGAGTTGAGAGAGAGCTGAACATCATCTGCAAGCTGAACAGCATCTGCAAGTTGTTCGATACTGTGTCTGCGTGAGACTTGACTTCCCTCTCAAGCTCTTGCTGAAGAGGATCAGCATGCTGTCTCACAGTGATGATTTCACTTTGATACCACTGACTGATATCATGGAGTGAAACCCTGATCCTGTCCAGTGTTTCTTGAAGAAGGTTGATCTGCTTTCTCATCTGGAACGCAGCAGTGAACTTCTCATGGACTCCTGCTCACACTGCTTCTTCTCTGAGACTACAGTCACAACCAGAAGATCAGAGGCTGGTGCAGCTTCTCTTTAGGCCTGAAGCTCTGTGAAGAGCTCAGAGTTGAGAGAGCTGAAGAAATGTTGCCCTGTTAACTTGGACTTAATGTAGACCTGCTATAATAAAATGGAGGTTCTATTTTGCTTTGATACAAAGACACAAGCATTCTTTTGCTTTGATTTCAAGCACACACACACACACACACACACACACACACACACACACACACACACACACACACACACACACACACACACACACAGACACTCTCTCTCACACAAACACACACACACTCACATACACATATTTTTGAAAACCAGAATCTTTTTGACAACATTTTTTTTTTACATTTAAATAGTTTTTGTTCAATGTTAAAATAATCAAATTAATAACAGGAAGTTTTTTAAAACCAGAATGAAAAATCTGCCATTTTCAAAAATGAATATCTCCACTAGTTCTCATTTTCTTGCAACCTAATGTTGGCTCTGGTGGTTGTAGAAATGTAGTTATGTCACATTTAGAAGTTATTTGGTGCTGCATTAGAAACTGAGTGCCACAGACCTTTTTAAAAGTGGCTTTATGGGTTGTTTTGACTGTAGATTTTCCCAAAAAGGCTTATTTTTGAATTCCTTTAAACTTTGATATGTGAAAGTGTTGATATTCAGTGTACATATGCAGTCTCTGTCAAAAGTTTACATACAATTGTAAAGAAAATTTAGATTGTGGCAGTTGCATTTCCAATGTTTTCCATGATGAAATGAGTGGGACACAAACTACTTTATTTGAGAAATTCTCCTTAGAGGCTTGAAGCAAGTCAAGACGTTCAGAGGCCGGTGCTGTAGCAATGGACTCCTGATCACACTGCTTCCCCTCGGGGACTACAGTGTCTCTCAAGCTCAGTTTCCTCAGCCCCAGAAAGTGACGGCTCTTTTGCAGACAGATTTTTTTAGTGTGTTTGGGAGCTAATCACACTGCTTCTCCTCTGGGACTTGAGTCACGATCAGAAGTTCAGCAGCTCAGAGTTGAGAGAGAGCTGAACATCAT